>NW_027474099.1:0-87366 GCF_050947335.1 Megachile rotundata | reverse complement strand
GATTGATAATAGTGAGTGTAATAAGTATAGTAATTGACCTCCTATCGATCATATTTGCATAATATGGCTAATAATATGAGTTAGATTGATAATAATAAGAGTAATGAGTATAGCAATTGTCGTTCTATCGATCATATAAGCATAATATGGCTAATAATATGAGTTAGATTGATAATAGTAAGTGTAATAAGTATAGTAATTGTCGTTCTGTCGATTATATAAGCATAATATGGCTAATAATATGAGTTAGATTTATAATAATAAGAGTAGTGAGTATAGTAAATGTCGTGATATCGATCATATAAGCATAATATGGCTAATAATATGAGTTAGATTGATAATAATAAGAGTAGTGAGTATAGTAATTGTCGTTCTATCGATCATATAAGCATAATATGGCTAGTAATATGAGTTAGATTGATAATACTAAGAGTAGTGAGTATAGTAATTCTCGTTCTATCGATCATATAGGCATAATATGGCTAATAATATGAGTTAGGTTGATAAAAATAAGAATAATAAGTATAGTAATTGTCGTTCTGTCGATCATGTAAGCATAATATGGCTAATAATATGAGCTAGGTTGATAATAATAAGAGTAATAAGTATAGTGATTGTCGTTCTATCGATCAAATTTGCATAGTATGGTTAATCATATGAGTTAGATTGATAATAGTGAGTGTAATAAGTATAGTAATTGACCTCCTATCGATCATATTAGCATAATATGGTTAATAATATGAGTGAGATTGATAATAGTAAGAGTAATGTGTATATTAATTGTCGTTCTATCGATCATATAAGCATAATATGGCTAATAATATGAGTTAGATTGATAATAATAAGAGTAATAAGTATAGTAATTGTCGTTCTGTCGATCATGTAAGCATAATATGGCTAATAATATGAGCTAGGTTGAAAATAATAAGAGTGATAAGTATAGTGATTGTCGTTCTATCGATCATATAAGCATAATATGGCTAATAATATGAGTTAGGTTGATAATAATAAGAGTAGTGAGTATAGTAATTGTCGTTCTATCGATCATATAAGCATAATATGGCTAATAATATGAGTTAGATTGATAATAGTAAGAGTAATGTGTATATTAATTGTCGTTCTATCGATCATATAAGCATAATATGGCTAATAATATGAGTTAGATTGATAATTATAACAGAAGCGAGTATAGTAATTGTCGTCCTATCGATAATATAAGCATAATATGGCTTATAATATGAGTTAGATTGATAATAATAAGAGTAATGAGTATAGTAATTGTCGTTCTATAGATCATATCTGCATAATATGGTTAATAATATCAGTTAGATTGATAATAATAAGAGTAAAAAGTATAGTAATTGTCGTTCTATCGACCATTTAAGCATAGTATGGCTAATAATATGAGTGAGATTGATAATAATAAGAGTAATAAGTATAGTAATTGCCGTTCTATCGATCAGATTTGCATAATATGGTTAATAATATGAGCTAGATTGATAATAATAAGAGCAATAAGTATAATAATTGTAGTTCCATCAATCATATCTGCATAATATGGCTAATAATATGAGTTAGATTGATAATAATAAGAGTAATAAGTATAGTAATTGTCCTTCTATCGATCACATAAGCATAATATGGCTAATAAAAAGAGTTAGATTGATAATAATACGAGTAATAAGTATAGTAATTGTCGTTCTATCGATCATATAAGCATAGTATGGCTAATAAAAAGAGTTAGATTGATAATAATAAGAGTAATAAGTATAGTAATTGTCGTTCTTTCGATCATATAAGCATAATATGGGTTATAATATGAGTTAGATTGATAATAATAAGAATAAAAAGTAGAGTAATTGTCGTTCTATCGATCATATAAGCATAGTATGGCTAATAATACGAGTTAGTTTGATAATAATAAGAATAAAAAGTATAGTAATTGTAGTTCTATCGATCATTTAAGCATAATATGGCTAATAATATGAGTGAGATTGATAATAATAAGAGTAATAAGTATAGTAATTGTCGTTCTATCGATCATATAATCATAATATGGCTAATAATATGGGTTAGATCGATAATAATAAGAGTAATAAGTATAGTAATTGTCGTTCTATCGATCATATAAGCATAGTATGGCTAATAATACGAGTTAGATTGATAATAATAAGGGTAATAAGTATAGTAATTGTCGTTCTATCGACCACATAAGCATAATATGGCTAATAATATGAGTTAGATTGATAATAAGAAGAGTAATAAGTATAGTAATTGTCGTTCTATCGATCACGTAAGCGTAATATGGCTAATAAAAAGAGTTAGATTGATAATAATAAGAGTAATAAGTATAGTAATTGTCGTTCTATAGATCATATCTGCATAATATGGTTAATAATATCAGTTAGATTGATAATAATAAGAGTAATAAGTATAGTAGTTGTCGTTCTATCGATCATATCTGCATAATATGGTTAATAATATGAGTTAGATTGATAATAATAAGAGTAATCAGTATAGTAATTGTCGTTCTATAGATCATATCTGCATAATATGGTTAATAATATCAGTTAGATTGATAATAATAAGAGTAAAAAGTATAGTAATTGTCGTTCTATCGACCATTTAAGCATAATATGGCTAATAATATGAGTGAGATTGATAATAATAAGAGTAATACGTATAGTAATTGTCGTTCTATCGATCAGATTTGCATAATATGGTTAATAATATGAGTTAGATTGATAATAATAAGAGCAATAAGTATAGTAATTGTAGTTCTATCAATCATATCTGCATAATATGGCTAATAATATGAGTTAGATTGATAATAATAAGAGTAATAAGTATAGTAATTGTCGTTCTATCGATCATATAGGCATAATATGGCTAATAATATGAGTTAGATTGATAATAATGAGAATAATGAGTATAGCAATTGTCGTTCTATCGATCATATAAGCATAATATGGCTAATAATATGAGTTAGATTGATAATAGTAAGTGTAATAAGTATAGTGATTGTCGTTCTGTCGATTATATAAGCATAATATGGCTAATAATATGAGTTAGATTTATAATAATAAGAGTAGTGAGTATAGTAAATGTCGTGATATCGATCATATAAGCATAATATGGCTAATAATATGAGTTAGATTGATAATAATAAGAGTAGTGAGTATAGTAATTGTCGTTCTATCGATCATATAAGCATAATATGGCTAATAATATGAGTTAGATTGATACTAATAAGAGTAGGAAGTATAGTAATTGTCGTTCTATCGACCATATCAGTATAATATGGCTAGTAATATGAGTTAGATTGATAATAGTAAGTGTAAAAGGTAGAGTAATTCTCGTTCTATCGATCATATAAGCATAATATGGCTAGTAATATGAGTTAGATTGATAATACTAAGAGTAGTGAGTATAGTAATTCTCGTTCTATCGATCATATAGGCATAATATGGCTAATAATATGAGTTAGATTGATAATAATGAGAATAATGAGTATAGTAATTGTAGTTCTATCGATCATATCTGCATAATATGGTTAATAATATGAGTTAGATTCATAATAATAAGAGTAATAAGAATAGTAATTGTCGTTCTATCGATCATGTAAGCATAATATGGCTAATAATATGAGCTAGGTTGAAAATAATAAGAGTGATAAGTATAGTGATTGTCGTTCTATCGATCATATAAGCATAATATGGCTAATAATATGAGTTAGGTTGATAATAATAAGAGTAGTGAGTATAGTAATTGTCGTTCTATCGATCATATAAGCATAATATGGCTAATAATATGAGTTAGATTGATAATAGTAAGAGTAATGTGTATATTAATTGTCGTTCTATCGATCATATAAGCATAATATGGCTAATAATATGAGTTAGATTGATAATTATAACAGAAGCGAGTATAGTAATTGTCGTCCTATCGATCATATATGCATAATATGGCTTATAATATGAGTTAGATTGATAATAATAAGAGTAATGAGTATAGTAATTGTCGTTCTATAGATCATATCTGCATAATATGGTTAATAATATCAGTTAGATTGATAATAATAAGAGTAAAAAGTATAGTAATTGTCGTTCTATCGACCATTTAAGCATAGTATGGCTAATAATATGAGTGAGATTGATAATAATAAGAGTAATAAGTATAGTAATTGCCGTTCTATCGATCAGATTTGCATAATATGGTTAATAATATGAGCTAGATTGATAATAATAAGAGCAATAAGTATAATAATTGTAGTTCTATCAATCATATCTGCATAATATGGCTAATAATATGAGTTAGATTGATAATAATAAGAGTAATAAGTATAGTAATTGTCCTTCTATCGATCACATAAGCATAATATGGCTAATAAAAAGAGTTAGATTGATAATAATACGAGTAATAAGTATAGTAATTGTCGTTCTATCGATCATATAAGCATAGTATGGCTAATAAAAAGAGTTAGATTGATAATAATAAGAGTAATAAGTATAGTAATTGTCGTTCTTTCGATCATATAAGCATAATATGGGTTATAATATGAGTTAGATTGATAATAATAAGAATAAAAAGTAGAGTAATTGTCGTTCTATCGATCATATAAGCATAGTATGGCTAATAATACGAGTTAGTTTGATAATAATAAGAATAAAAAGTATAGTAATTGTAGTTCTATCAATCATTTAAGCATAATATGGCTAATAATGTCAGTTAGATTGATAATAATAGGAGTAAAAAGTATAGTAATTGTCGTTCTATCGACCATTTAAGCATAATATGGCTAATAATATGAGTGAGATTGATAATAATAAGAGTAATAAGTATAGTAATTGTCGTTCTATCGATCATATAAGCATAGTATGGCTAATAATACGAGTTAGATTGATAATAATAAGGGTAATAAGTATAGTAATTGTCGTTCTATCGACCACATAAGCATAATATGGCTAATAATATGAGTTAGATTGATAATAAGAAGAGTAATAAGTATAGTAATTGTCGTTCTATCGATCACGTAAGCATAATATGGCTAATAAAAAGAGTTAGATTGATAATAATAAGAGTAATAAGTATAGTAATTGTTGTCCTATCGATCATATAAGCATAATATGGCTTATAATATGAGTTGGATTGATAATAATAAGAGTAATGAGTATAGTAATTGTCGTTCTATAGATCATATCTGCATAATATGGTTAATAATATCAGTTAGATTGATAATAATAAGAGTAATAAGTATAGTAATTGTCGTTCTATCGATCATATTTGCATAATATGGTTAATAATATGAGTTAGATTGATAATAATAAGAGTAATCAGTATAGTAATTGTAGTTCTATCGATCATATAGGCATAATATGGCTAATAATATGAGTTAGATTGATAATAATAAGAGTAATACGTATAGTAATTGTCGTTCTATCGATCAGATTTGCATAATATGGTTAATAATATGAGTTAGATTGATAATAATAAGAGCAATAAGTATAGTAATTGTAGTTCTATCAATCATATCTGCATAATATGGCTAATAATATGAGTTAGATTGATAATAATAAGAGTAATAAGTATAGTAATTGTCGTTCTATCGATCATATAGGCATAATATGGCTAATAATATGAGTTAGATTGATAATAATGAGAATAATGAGTATAGTAATTGTAGTTCTATCGATCATATCTGCATAATATGGTTAATAATATGAGTTAGATTCATAATAATAAGAGTAATAAGAATAGTAATTGTCGTTCTATCGATCATTTAAGCATAATATGGCTAATAATATGAGTTAGGTTGATAAAAATAAGAATAATAAGTATAGTCATTGTCGTTCTGTCGATCATGTAAGCATAATATGGCTAATAATATGAGCTAGGTTGATAATAATAAGAGCAATAAGTATAGTGATTGTCGTTCTATCGATCAAATTTGCATAATATGGTTAATAATACGAGTTAGATTGATAATAGTGAGTGTAATAAGTATAGTAATTGACCTCCTATCGATCATATTTGCATAATATGGCTAATAATATGAGTTAGATTGATAATAATAAGAGTAATGAGTATAGCAATTGTCGTTCTATCGATCATATAAGCATAATATGGCTAATAATATGAGTTAGATTGATAATAGTAAGTGTAATAAGTATAGTAATTGTCGTTCTGTCGATTATATAAGCATAATATGGCTAATAATATGAGTTAGATTTATAATAATAAGAGTAGTGAGTATAGTAAATGTCGTGATATCGATCATATAAGCATAATATGGCTAATAATATGAGTTAGATTGATAATAATAAGAGTAGTGAGTATAGTAATTGTCGTTCTATCGATCATATAAGCATAATATGGCTAATAATATGAGTTAGATTGATAATAGTAAGAGTAATGTGTATATTAATTGTCGTTCTATCGATCATATAAGCATAATATGGCTAATAATATGAGTTAGATTGATAATAATAAGAGTAATAAGTATAGTAATTGTCGTTCTATCGATCATTTAAGCATAATATGGCTAATAATATGAGTTAGGTGGATAAAAATAAGAATAATAAGTATAGTAATTGTCGTTCTGTCGATCATGTAAGGATAATATGGCTAGTAATATGAGCTAGGTTGATAATAATAAGAGTAGTAAGTATAGTGATTGTCGTTCTATCGATCAAATTTGCATAATATGGTTAGTAATATGAGTTAGATTGATAATAGTGAATGTAATAAGTACAGTAATTGTCGTTCTATCGATCATATTAGCATAATATGGTTAATAATATGAGTTAGGTTGATAACAATAAGAGTAATAAGTATAGCAAATGTCGTGCTATCGATCATTCAAGCATAATATGGCTAATAATATGAGTTAGATTGAAAATAATAAGAGTAGTAAGTATAGTGAATGTCGTGCTATCTATCATATCTGCATAATATGGTTAATAATTTGAGTTAGATTGATAATAGTGAGTGTAATAAGTATAGTAATTGTGGTTCTATCGATCATATTAGCATAATATGGTTAATAATATGAGTTAGATTGATAATAATAAGAGTAGTGAGTTTTG
Organism: Megachile rotundata; assembly: GCF_050947335.1. Taxonomy (NCBI): domain Eukaryota; kingdom Metazoa; phylum Arthropoda; class Insecta; order Hymenoptera; family Megachilidae; genus Megachile; species Megachile rotundata. Next base: position 80,281 of record NW_027474099.1, on the reverse strand, counting down.
TAATTGTCGTTCTATCGATCATATAAGCATAATATGGCTAATAATATGAGTTAGATTGATAATAATAAGAGTAATAAGTATAGTAATTGTCGTTCTATCCTTCATTAAAGCATAATATGGCTAATAATATGAGTTAGATTGAAAACACTAAGAGTAGTGAGTATAGTAATTCTCGTTCTATCGATCATTTAAGCATAATATGGTTAATAATATGAGCTATTTTCATAATAATAAGAGTAACAAGTATAGTAATTGTCGCTCTATCGATCATTTAAGCATAATATGGCTAATAATATGAGTTAGATTGATAATAATAAGAGTAGTGAGTATAGTAATTGTCGTTCTATCGATCATATAAGCATAATATGGCTAATAATATGAGTTAGATTGATAATAATAAGAGTAATGAGTATAGTAATTCTCGTTCTATCGATCATATAAGCATAATATGGCTAATAATATGAGTTAGATTGATAATAATAAGAGTAATGAGTATAGTAATTGTCGTTCTATCGATCATATAAGCATAATGTGGCTAATAATATGAGTTAGATTGATAATAATAAGAGTAATAAGTATAGTAAATATCGTGCTATCGACCATATCTGCATAATATGGTTAATAATATGAGTTAGATTGATAATAGTGAGTGTAGTAAGTATAGTAATTGACCTCCTATCGATCATATTAGCATAATATGGTTAATAATATGAGTTAGATTGATAATAGTAAGAGTAATGTGTATAGTAATTGTCGTTCTATCGATCATATAAGCATAATATGGCTAATAATATGAGTTAGATTGATAATAATAAGAGTAGTGAGTATAGTAATTGTCGTTCTATCGATCATATAAGCATAATATGGCTAGTAATATGAGTTAGATTGATAATACTAAGAGTAGTGAGTATAGTAATTCTCGTTCTATCGATCATATAAGCATAATATGGCTAATAATATGAGCTAGGTTGAAAATAATAAGAGTAATAAGTATAGTGATTGTCGTTTCAATCGATCATATAAGCATAACATGGCTAATAATATGAGTTAGATTGATACTAATAAGAGTAGTAAGTATAGTAATTGTCGTTCTATCGATCATATAAGCATAATATGGCTAGTAATATGAGTTAGATTGATAATAGTAAGTGTAATAAGTATAGTAATTGTCGTTCTGTCGATTATATTAGCATAATATGGCTAATAATATGAGTTAGGTTGATAATAATAAGAGTAATAAGTATAGTAATTGTCGTTCTATCGATCATTTAAGCATAATATGGCTAATAATATGAGTTAGGTTGATAAAAATAAGAATAATAAGTATAGTAATTGTCGTTCTTTCGATCATATAAGCATAATATGGGTTATAATATGAGTTAGATTGATAATAATAAGAATAAAAAGTAGAGTAATTGTCGTTCTATCGATCATATAAGCATAGTATGGCTAATAATACGAGTTAGATTGATAATAATAAGAATAAAAAGTATAGTAATTGTCGTTCTATCGATCATTTAAGCATAATATGGCTAATAATATGAGTTAGATTGATAATAATAAGAGTAATAAGTATAGTAATTGTCGTTCTATCGATCATATAAGCATAGTATGGCTAATAATATGAGTTAGATTAATAATTATAACAGAAACGAGTATAGTAATTGTCGTCCTATCGATCATATAAGCATAATATGGCTTATAATATGAGTTAGATTGATAATAATAAGAGTAATGAGTATAGTAATTGTCGTTCTATAGATCATATCTGCATAATATGGTTAATAATATCAGTTAGATTGATAATAATAAGAGTAAAAAGTATAGTAATTGTCGTTCTATCGACCATTTAAGCATAATATGGCTAATAATATGAGTGAGATTGATAATAATAAGAGTAATAAGTATAGTAATTGCCGTTCTATCGATCAGATTTGCATAATATGGTTAATAATATGAGCTAGATTGATAATAATAAGAGCAATAAGTATAATAATTGTAGTTCTATCAATCATATCTGCATAATATGGCTAATAATATGAGTTAGATTGATAATAATAAGAGTAATAAGTATAGTAATTGTCCTTCTATCGATCACATAAGCATAATATGGCTAATAAAAAGAGTTAGATTGATAATAATACGAGTAATAAGTATAGTAATTGTCGTTCTATCGATCATATAAGCATAGTATGGCTAATAAAAAGAGTTAGATTGATAATAATAAGAGTAATAAGTATAGTAATTGTCGTTCTTTCGATCATATAAGCATAATATGGGTTATAATATGAGTTAGATTGATAATAATAAGAATAAAAAGTAGAGTAATTGTCGTTCTATCGATCATATAAGCATAGTATGGCTACTAATACGAGTTAGTTTGATAATAATAAGAATAAAAAGTATAGTAATTGTAGTTCTATCGATCATTTAAGCATAATATGGCTAATAATATGAGTGAGATTGATAATAATAAGAGTAATAAGTATAGTAATTGTCGTTCTATCGATCATATAATCATAATATGGCTAATAATATGGGTTAGATCGATAATAATAAGAGTAATAAGTATAGTAATTGTCGTTCTATCGATCATATAAGCATAGTATGGCTAATAATATGAGTTAGATTGATAATAATAAGAGTAATCAGTATAGTAATTGTCGTTCTATAGATCATATCTGCATAATATGGTTAATAATATCAGTTAGATTGATAATAATAAGAGTAAAAAGTATAGTAATTGTCGTTCTATCGACCATTTAAGCATAATATGGCTAATAATATGAGTGAGATTGATAATAATAAGAGTAATAAGTATAGTAATTGTCGTTCTATCGATCAGATTTGCATAATATGGTTAATAATATGAGTTAGATTGATAATAATAAGAGCAATAAGTATAGTAATTGTAGTTCTATCAATCATATCTGCATAATATGGCTAATAATATGAGTTAGATTGATAATAATAAGAGTAATAAGTATAGTAATTGTCGTTCTATCGATCATATAGGCATAATATGGCTAATAATATGAGTTAGATTGATAATAATGAGAATAATGAGTATAGTAATTGTAGTTCTATCGATCATATCTGCATAATATGGTTAATAATATGAGTTAGATTCATAATAATAAGAGTAATAAGAATAGTAATTGTCGTTCTATCGATCATTTAAGCATAATATGGCTAATAATATGAGTTAGGTTGATAAAAATAAGAATAATAAGTATAGTAATTGTCGTTCTGTCGATCATGTAAGCATAATATGGCTAATAATATGAGCTAGGTTGATAATAATAAGAGCAATAAGTATAGTGATTGTCGTTCTATCGATCAAATTTGCATAATATGGTTAATAATATGAGTTAGATTGATAATAGTGAGTGTAATAAGTATAGTAATTGACCTCCTATCGATCATATTTGCATAATATGGCTAATAATATGAGTTAGATTGATAATAATAAGAGTAATGAGTATAGCAATTGTCGTTCTATCGATCATATAAGCATAATATGGCTAATAATATGAGTTAGATTGATAATAGTAAGTGTAATAAGTATAGTAATTGTCGTTCTGTCGATTATATAAGCATAATATGGCTAATAATATGAGTTAGATTTATAATAATAAGAGTAGTGAGTATAGTAAATGTCGTAATATCGATCATATAAGCATAATATGGCCAATAATATGAGTTAGATTGATAATAATAAGAGTAGTGAGTATAGTAATTGTCGTTCTATCGATCATATAAGCATAATATGGCTAATAATATGAGTTAGATTGATACTAATAAGAGTAGGAAGTATAGTAATTGTCGTTCTATCGATCATATCAGTATAATATGGCTAGTAATATGAGTTAGATTGATAATACTAAGTGTAAAAAGTATAGTAATTCTCGTTCTATCGATCATATAAGCATAATATGGCTAGTAATATGAGTTAGATTGATAATAATGAGAATAATGAGTATAGTAATTGTAGTTCTATCGATCATATCTGCATAATATGGTTAATAATATGAGTTAGATTCATAATAATAAGAGTAATAAGAATAGTTATTGTCGTTCTATCGATCATTTAAGCATAATATGGCTAATAATATGAGTTAGGTTGATAAAAATAAGAATAATAAGTATAGTAATTGTCGTTCTGTCGATCATGTAAGCATAATAAGGCTAATAATATGAGCTAGGTTGATAATAATAAGAGTAATAAGTATAGTGATTGTCGTTCTATCGATCAAATTTGCATAATATGGTTAATAATATGAGTTAGATTGATAATAGTGAGTGTAATAAGTATAGTAATTGACCTCCTATCGATCATATAAGCATAATATGGCTAATAATATGAGTTAGATTGATAATAATAAGAGTAGTGAGTATAGTAATTGTCGTTCTATCGATCATATAAGCATAATATGGCTAATAATATGAGTTAGATTGATAATAATAAGAGTAATGAGTATAGTAATTCTCGTTCTATCGATCATATCAGTATAATATGGCTAGTAATATGAGTTAGATTGATAATAGTAAGTGTAAAAAGTATAGTAATTCTCGTTCTATCGATCATATAAGCATAATATGGCTAGTAATATGAGTTAGATTGATAATACTAAGAGTAGTGAGTATAGTAATTCTCCTTCTATCGATCATATAGGCATAATATGGCTAATAATATGAGTTAGATTGATAATAATGAGAATAATGAGTATAGTAATTGTAGTTCTATCGATCATATCTGCATAATATGGTTAATAATATGAGTTAGATTCATAATAATAAGAGTAATAAGAATAGTTATTGTCGTTCTATCGATCATTTAAGCATAATATGGCTAATAATATGAGTTAGGTTGATAAAAATAAGAATAGTAAGTATAGTAATTGTCGTTCTGTCGATCATGTAAGCATAATAAGGCTAATAATATGAGCTAGGTTGATAATAATAAGAGTAATAAGTATAGTGATTGTCGTTCTATCGATCAAATTTGCATAATATGGTTAGTAATATGAGTTAGATTGATAATAGTGAATGTAATAAGTACAGTAATTGTCGTTCTATCGATCATATTAGCATAATATGGTTAATAATATGAGTTAGGTTGATAACAATAAGAGTAATAAGTATAGCAAATGTCGTGCTATCGATCATTTAAGCATAATATGGCTAATAATATGAGTTAGATTGATAATAATAAGAGTAGTAAGTATAGTGAATGTAGTGCTATCTATCATATCTGCATAATATGGTTAATAATTTGAGTTAGATTGATAATAGTGAGTGTAATAAGTATAGTAATTGTGGTTCTATCGATCATATTAGCATAATATGGTTAATAATATGAGTTAGATTGATAATAATAAGAGTAGTGAGTTTTGTAATTGTCGTTCTATCGATCATATAAGCATAATATGGCTAATAATATGAGTTAGATTGATAATAATAAGAGTAATAAGTATAGTAATTGTCGTTCTATCCTTCATTAAAGCATAATATGGCTAATAATATGAGTTAGATTGAAAACACTAAGAGTAGTGAGTATAGTAATTCTCGTTCTATCGATCATTTAAGCATAATATGGTTAATAATATGAGCTATTTTCATAATAATAAGAGTAACAAGTATAGTAATTGTCGCTCTATCGATCATTTAAGCATAATATTGCTAATAATATGAGTTAGATTGATAATAATAAGAGTAATGAGTATAGTAATTCTCGTTCTATCGATCATATAAGCATAATATGGCTAATAATATGAGCTAGGTTGAAAATAATAAGAGTAATAAGTATAGTGATTGTCGTTCTATCGATCATATAAGCATAACATGGCTAATAATATGAGTTAGATTGATACTAATAAGAGTAGTAAGTATAGTAATTGTCGTTCTATCGATCATATAAGCATAATATGGCTAGTAATACGAGTTAGATTGATAATAATAAGAATAAAAAGTATAGTAATTGTCGTTCTATCGATCATTTAAGCATAATATGGCTAATAATATGAAGGAGATTGATAATAATAAGAGTAATAAGTATAGTAATTGTCGTTCTATCGATCATATAATCATAATATGGCTAATAATATGGGTTAGATCGATAATAATAAGAGTAATAAGTATAGTAATTGTCGTTCCATCGATCATATAAGCATAGTATGGCTAATAATATGAGTTAGATTAATAATTATAAGAGAAATGAGTATAGTAATTGTCGTCCTACCGATCATATAAGCATAATATGGCTTATAATATGAGTTAGATTGATAATAATAAGAGTAATCAGTATAGTAATTGTCGTTCTATAGATCATATCTGCATAATATGGTTAATAATATCAGTTAGATTGATAATAATAAGAGTAAAAAGTATAGTAATTGTCGTTCTATCGACCATTTAAGCATAATATGGCTAATAATATGAGTGAGATTGATAATAATAAGAGTAATAAGTATAGTAATTGTCGTTCTATCGATCAGATTTGCATAATATGGTTAATAATATGAGTTAGATTGATAATAATAAGAGCAATAAGTATAGTAATTGTAGTTCTATCAATCATATCTGCATAATATGGCTAATAATATGAGTTAGATTGATAATAATAAGAGTAATAAGTATAGTAATTGTCGTTCTATCGATCATATAGGCATAATATGGCTAATAATATGAGTTAGATTGATAATAATGAGAATAATGAGTATAGTAATTGTAGTTCTATTGATCATATCTGCATAATATGGTTAATAATATGAGTTAGATTCATAATAATAAGAGTAATGTGTATATTAATTGTCGTTCTATCGATCATATAAGCATAATATGGCTAATAATATGAGTTAGATTGATAATAATAAGAGTAATAAGTATAGTAATTGTCGTTCTGTCGATTATGTAAGCATAATATGGCTAATAATATGAGCTAGGTTGAAAATAATAAGAGTGATAAGTATAGTGATTGTCGTTCTATCGATCATATAAGCATAACATGGCTAATAATATGAGTTAGATTGATACTAATAAGAGTAGTAAGTATAGTAATTGTCGTTCTATCGATCATATAAGCATAATATGGCTAGTAATATGAGTTAGATTGATAATAGTAAGTGTAATAAGTATAGTAATTGTCGTTCTGTCGATTATATTAGCATAATATGGCTAATAATATGAGTTAGGTTGATAATAATAAGAGTAGTGAGTATAGTAATTGTCGTTCTATCGATCATATAAGCATAATATGGCTAATAATATGAGTTAGATTGATAATAATAAGAGTAATGAGTATAGTAATTCTCGTTCTATCGATCATATAAGCATAATATGGCTAATAATATGAGTTAGATTGATAATAATAAGAGTAGTGAGTATAGTAATTGTCGTTCTATCGATCATATAAGCATAATGTGGCTAATAATATGAGTTAGATTGATAATAATAAGAGTAATAAGTATAGTAAATGTCGTGCTATCGACCATATCTGCATAATATGGTTAATAATATGAGTTAGATTGATAATAGTGAGTGTAGTAAGTATAGTAATTGACCTCCTATCGATCATATTAGCATAATATGGTTAATAATATGAGTTAGATTGATAATAGTAAGAGTAATGTGTATAGTAATTGTCGTTCTATCGATCATATAAGCATAATATGGCTAATAATATGAGTTAGATTGATAATAATAAGAGTAGTGAGTATAGTAATTGTCGTTCTATCGATCATATAAGCATAATATGGCTAATAATATGAGTTAGGTTGATAAAAATAAGAATAATAAGTATAGTAATTGTCGTTCTGTCGATCATGTAAGCATAATATGGCTAGTAATATGAGCTAGGTTGATAATAATAAGAGTAGTAAGTATAGTGATTGTCGTTCTATCGATCAAATTTGCATAATATGGTTAGTAATATGAGTTAGATTGATAATAGTGAATGTAATAAGTACAGTAATTGTCGTTCTATCGATCATATTAGCATAATATGGTTAATAATATGAGTTAGGTTGATAACAATAAGAGTAATAAGTATAGCAAATGTCGTGCTATCGATCATTTAAGCATAATATGGCTAATAATATGAGTTAGATTGATAATAATAAGAGTAGTAAGTATAGTGAATGTAGTGCTATCTATCATATCTGCATAATATGGTTAATAATTTGAGTTAGATTGATAATAGTGAGTGTAATAAGTATAGTAATTGTGGTTCTATCGATCATATTAGCATAATATGGTTAATAATATGAGTTAGATTGATAATAATAAGAGTAGTGAGTTCTGTAATTGTCGTTCTATCGATCATATAAGCATAATATGGCTAATAATATGAGTTAGATTGATACTAATAAGAGTAGTAAGTATAGTAATTGTCGTTCTATCGATCATATAAGCATAATATGGCTAGTAATATGAGTTAGATTGATAATAGTATGTGTAATAAGTATAGTGATTGTCGTTCTATCGATTATATTAGCATAATATGGCTAATAATATGAGTTAGGTTGATAATAATAAGAGTAGTGAGTATAGTAATTGTCGTTCTATCGATCATATAAGCATAATATGGCTAATAATAGGAGTTAGATTGATAATAATAAGAGTAATGAGTATAGTAATTCTCGTTCTATCGATCATATAAGCATAATATGGCTAATAATATGAGTTTAGAGGGATTGATAGATAATAAGAGTAATGAGTATAGTAATTCTCGTTCTATCGATCATACAAGCATAATATGGCTAATAATATGAGTTAGATTGATAATAATAAGAGTAATGAGTATAGTAATTCTCGTTCTATCGATCATACAAGCATAATATGGCTAATAATATGAGTTAGATTGATAATAATAAGAGTAATGAGTATAGTAATTCTCGTTCTATCGATCATATAAGCATAATATGGCTAATAATATGAGTTAGATTGATAATAATAAGAGTAGTGAGTATAGTAATTGTCGTTCTATCGATCATATAAGCATAATATGGCTAATAATATGAGTTAGATTGATAATAATAAGAGTAATGAGTATAGTAATTCTCGTTCTATCGATCATATAAGCATAATATGGCTAATAATATGAGTTAGATTGATAATAATAAGAGTAATGAGTATAGTAATTGTCGTTCTATCGATCATATAAGCATAATGTGGCTAATAATATGAGTTAGATTGATAATAATAAGAGTAATAAGTATAGTAAATGTCGTGCTATCGACCATATCTGCATAATATGGTTAATAATATGAGTTAGATTGATAATAGTGAGTGTAGTAAGTATAGTAATTGACCTCGTATCGATCATATTAGCATAATATGGTTAATAATATGAGTTAGATTGATAATAGTAAGAGTAATGTGTATAGTAATTGTCGTTCTATCGATCATATAAGCATAATATGGCTAATAATATGAGTTAGATTGATAATAATAAGAGTAGTGAGTATAGTAATTGTCGTTCTATCGATCATATAAGCATAATATGGCTAATAATATGAGTTAGGTTTATAAAAATAAGAATAATAAGTATAGTAATTGTCGTTCTGTCGATCATGTAAGCATAATATGGCTAGTAATATGAGCTAGGTTGATAATAATAAGAGTAGTAAGTATAGTGATTGTCGTTCTATCGATCAAATTTGCATAATATGGTTAGTAATATGAGTTAGATTGATAATAGTTGATGTAATAAGTACAGTAATTGTCGTTCTATCGATCATATTAGCATAATATGGTTAATAATATGAGTTAGGTTGATAACAATAAGAGTAATAAGTATAGCAAATGTCGTGCTATCGATCATTTAAGCATAATATGGCTAATAATATGAGTTAGATTGATAATAATAAGAGTAGTAAGTATAGTGAATGTAGTGCTATCTATCATATCTGCATAATATGGTTAATAATTTGAGTTAGATTGATAATAGTGAGTGTAATAAGTATAGTAATTGTGGTTCTATCGATCATATTAGCATAATATGGTTAATAATATGAGTTAGATTGATAATAATAAGAGTAGTGAGTATAGTAATTGTCGTTCTATCGATCATATAAGCATAATATGGCTAATAATAGGAGTTAGATTGATAATAATAAGAGTAATGAGTATAGTAATTCTCGTTCTATCGATCATATAAGCATAATATGGCTAATAATATGAGTTAGATTGATAATAATAAGAGTAATGAGTATAGTAATTCTCGTTCTATCGATCATACAAGCATAATATGGCTAATAATATGAGTTAGATTGATAATAATAAGAGTAATGAGTATAGTAATTGTCGTTCTATCGATCATATAAGCATAATATGGCTAATAATATGAGTTAGATTGATAATAATAAGAGTAATAAGTAGAGTAAATGTCGTTCTATCGATCATATAAGCATAGTATGGCTAATAACATGAGTTAGATTAATAATTATAAGAGAAATGAGTATAGTAATTGTCGTCCTATCGATCATATAAGCATAATATGGCTTATAATATGAGTTAGATTGATAATAATAAGAGTAATGAGTATAGTAATTGTCGTTCTATAGATCATATCTGCATAATATGGTTAATAATATCAGTTAGATTGATAATAATCACAGTAAAAAGTATAGTAATTGTCGTTCTATCGACCATTTAAGCATAATATGGCTAATAATATGAGTGAGATTGATAATAATAAGAGTAATAAGTATAGTAATTGTCGTTCTATCGATCATATAAGCATAATATGGCTAATAATAGGAGTTAGATTGATAATAATAAGAGTAATGAGTATAGTAATTCTCGTTCTATCGATCATATAAGCATAATATGGCTAATAATATGAGTTAGATTGATAATAATAAGAGTAATGAGTATAGTAATTCTCGTTCTATCGATCATACAAGCATAATATGGCTAATAATATGAGTTAGATTGATAATAATAAGAGTAATGAGTATAGTAATTGTCGTTCTATCGATCATATAAGCATAATATGGCTAATAATATGAGTTAGATTGATAATAATAAGAGTAATAAGTAGAGTAAATGTCGTTCTATCGATCATATAAGCATAGTATGGCTAATAACATGAGTTAGATTAATAATTATAAGAGAAATGAGTATAGTAATTGTCGTCCTATCGATCATATAAGCATAATATGGCTTATAATATGAGTTAGATTGATAATAATAAGAGCAATGAGTATAGTAATTGTCGTTCTATAGATCATATCTGCATAATATGGTTAATAATATCAGTTAGATTGATAATAATCACAGTAAAAAGTATAGTAATTGTCGTTCTATCGACCATTTAAGCATAATATGGCTAATAATATGAGTGAGATTGATAATAATAAGAGTAATAAGTATAGTAATTGTCGTTCTATCGATCAGATTTGCATAATATGGCTAATAAAAAGAGTTAGATTGATAATAATAAGAGTAATAAGTATAGTAATTGTCGTTCTATCGATCATATAAGCATAGTATGGCTAATAATACGAGTTAGATGGATAATAATAAGAGTAATAAGTATAGTAATTGTCGTTCTATCGACAACATAAGCATAATATGGCTAATAATATGAGTTAGATTGATAATAAGAAGAGTAATAAGTATAGTAATTGTCGTTCTATCGATCACGTAAGCATAATATGGCTAATAAAAAGAGTTAGATTGATAATAATAAGTGTAATAAGTATAGTAATTGTCGTTCTATCGATCATATAAGAATAGTATGGCTAATAATATGAGTTAGATTAATAATTATAAGAGAAATGAGTATAGTAATTGTCGTCCTATCGATCATATAAGCATAATATGGCTTATAATATGAGTTAGATTGATAATAATAAGAGTAATGAGTATAGTAATTGTCGTTCTATAGATCATATCTGCATATTATGGTTAAGAATATCAGTTAGATTGATAATAATAAGAGTAATAAGTATAGTAATTGTCGTTCTATCGATCATATTTGCATAATATGGTTAATAATATGAGTTAGATTGATAATAATAAGAGTAATGAGTATAGTATTTGTAGTTCTATCGATCATATAGGCATAATATGGCTAATAATATGAGTTAGATTGATAATAATAAGAGTAATAAGTATAGTAATTGTCGTTCTATCCTTCATTAAAGCATAATATGGCTAATAATATGAGTTAGATTGAAAACACTAAGAGTAGTGAGTATAGTAATTCTCGTTCTATCGGTCATTTAAGCATAATATGGTTAATAATATGATGTATTTTCATAATAATAAGTGTAATAAGTATAGTAATTGTCGCTCTATCGATCATTTAAGCATAATATGACTAATAATATGAGTTAGATTGATAATAATAAGAGTAATGAGTATAGTAATTCTCGTTCTATCGGTCATATAAGCATAATATGGCTAATAATATGAGCTAGGTTGAAAATAATAAGAGTGATAAGTATAGTGATTGTCGTTCTATCGATCATATAAGCACAACATGGCTAATAATATAAGTTAGATTGATAATAATAAGAGTAATAAGTATAGTAAATGTCGTGCTATCGACGATATCTGCATAATATGATTAATAATTTGAGTTAGATTGATAATAGTGAGTGTAATAAGTATAGTAATTGTCGTTCTGTCGATCATATAAGCATAATATGGCTAATAATATGAGTTAGATTGATAAAAATAAGAGCAATGAGTATAGTAATTGTAGTTCTATCGATCATATAAGCATAATATGGCGAATAATATGAGTTAGATTGATAATAATAAGAGTAATAAGTAGAGTAATTGTCGTTCTATCGATCATTTACGCATAATATGGCTAATAATATGAGTTAGATTGATAATAATAAGAGTAATAAGTATAGTAATTGTCGTTCTATCGATCATATTAGCATAATATGGCTAATAATATGAGTTAGATTGATAATAGTAAGTGTAATAAGTTTAGTAATTGTCGTTCTGTCGATCATATAAGCATAATATGGCTAATAATATGAGTTAGATTGATACTAATAAGAGTAGGAAGTATAGTAATTGTCGTTCTATCGATCATATAAGCATAGTATGGCTAATAATATGAGTTAGATTAATAATTATAAGAGTAATGAGTATAGTAATTGTCGTTCTATAGATCATATCTGCATAATATGGTTAATAATATCAGTTAGATTGATAATAATAAGAGTAAAAAGTATAGTAATTGTCGTTCTATCGACCATTTAAGCATAATATGGCTAATAATATGAGTGAGATTGATAATAATAAGAGTAATGAGTATAGTAATTGTCGTTCTATAGATCATATCTGCATAATATGGTTAATAATATCAGTTAGATTGATAATAATAAGAGTAATAAGTATAGTAATTGTCGTTCTGTCGATCATATAAGCATAATATGGCTAATAATATGAGTTAAATTGATAATAATAAGGGTAATAAGTATAGTAATTATCGTTCTACCGATCACATAAGCATAATATGCCTAATAATATGAGTTGGATTGATAATAATAAGAGTAAGAAGTAGAGTAATTATCGTTCTATCGATCATATAAGCATAATATGGCTAATAATATGAGTTAGATTGATAATAATAAGAGTAGAGAGTATAGCAATTGTCGTTCTATCGATCATATAAGCATAATATGGCTAATAATATGAGTTAGATTGATAATAATAAGAGTAATGAGTATAGTAATTCTCGTTCTATCGATCATATAAGCATAATATGGCTAATAATATGAGTTAGATTGATAATAATAAGAGTAATGAGTATAGTAATTGTCGTTCTATCGATCATATAAGCATAATGTGGCTAATAATATGAGTTAGATTGATAATAATAAGAGTAATAAGTATAGTAAATGTCGTGCTATCGACCATATCTGCATAATATAGTTAATAATATGAGTTAGATTGATAATAGTGAGTGTAGTAAGTATAGTAATTGACCTCCTATCGATCATATTAGCATAATATGGTTAATAATATGAGTTAGATTGATAATAGTAAGAGTAATGTGTATAGTAATTGTCGTTCTATCGATCATATAAGCATAATATGGCTAATAATATGAGTTAGATTGATAATAATAAGAGTAGTGAGTATAGTAATTGTCGTTCTATCGATCATATAAGCATAATATGGCTAGTAATATGAGTTAGATTGATAATACTAAGAGTAGTGAGTATAGTAATTCTCGTTCTATCGATCATATAGGCATAATATGGCTAATAATATGAGTTAGATTGATAATAATGAGAATAATGAGTATAGTAATTGTAGTTCTATCGATCATACCTGCATAATATGGTTAATAATATGAGTTAGATTCATAATAATAAGAGTAATAAGTATAGTAATTGTCGTTCTATCGATCATTTAAGCATAATATGGCTAATAATATGAGTTAGGTTGATAAAAATAAGAATAATAAGTATAGTAATTGTCGTTCTGTCGATCATGTAAGCATAATATGGCTAGTAATATGAGCTAGGTTGATAATAATAAGAGTAGTAAGTATAGTGATTGTCGTTCTATCGATCAAATTTGCATAATATGGTTAGTAATATGAGTTAGATTGATAATAGTGAATGTAATAAGTACAGTAATTGTCGTTCTATCGATCATATTAGCATAATATGGTTAATAATATGAGTTAGGTGGATAACAATAAGAGTAATAAGTATAGCAAACGTCGTGCTATCGATCATTTAAGCATAATATGGCTAATAATATGAGTTAGATTGATAATAATAAGAGTAGTAAGTATAGTGAATGTCGTGCTATCTATCATATCTGCATAATATGGTTCATAATTTGAGTTAGATTGATAATAGTGAGTGTAATAAGTATAGTAATTGTGGTTCTATCGATCATATTAGCATAATATGGTTAATAATATGAGTTAGATTGATAATAATAAGAGTAGTGAGTTTTGTAATTGTCGTTCTATCGATCATATAAGCATAATATGGCTAATAATATGAGTTAGATTGATAATAATAAGAGTAATAAGTATAGTAATTGTCGTTCTATCCTTCATTAAAGCATAATATGGCTAATAATATGAGTTAGATTGAAAACACTAAGAGTAGTGAGTATAGTAATTCTCGTTCTATCGATCATTTAAGCATAATATGGTTAATAATATGAGCTATTTTCATAATAATAAGAGTAACAAGTATAGTAATTGTCGCTCTATCGATCATTTAAGCATAATATGGCTAATAATATGAGTTAGATTGATAATAATAAGAGTAATGAGTATAGTAATTCTCGTTCTATCGATCATATAAGCATAATATGGCTAATAATATGAGCTAGGTTGAAAATAATAAGAGTAATAAGTACAGTGATTGTCGTTCTATCGATCATATAAGCATAACATGGCTAATAATATGAGTTAGATTGATACTAATAAGAGTAGTAAGTATAGTAATTGTCGTTCTATCGATCATATAAGCATAATATGGCTTATAATATGAGTTAGATTGATAATAATAAGAGCAATGAGTATAGTAATTGTCGTTCTATAGATCATATCTGCATAATATGGTTAATAATATCAGTTAGATTGATAATAATCACAGTAAAAAGTATAGTAATTGTCGTTCTATCGACCATTTAAGCATAATATGGCTAATAATATGAGTGAGATTGATAATAATAAGAGTAATAAGTATAGTAATTGTCGTTCTATCGATCAGATTTGCATAATATGGCTAATAAAAAGAGTTAGATTGATAATAATAAGAGTAATAAGTATAGTAATTGTCGTTCTATCGATCATATAAGCATAGTATGGCTAATAATACGAGTTAGATGGATAATAATAAGAGTAATAAGTAGAGTAAATGTCGTTCTATCGATCATATAAGCATAGTATGGCTAATAACATGAGTTAGATTAATAATTATAAGAGAAATGAGTATAGTAATTGTCGTCCTATCGATCATATAAGCATAATATGGCTTATAATATGAGTTAGATTGATAATAATAAGAGTAATGAGTATAGTAATTGTCGTTCTATAGATCATATCTGCATATTATGGCTAATAATATGAGTTAGATTGATAATAATAAGAGTAATAAGTATAGTAATTGTCGTTCTATCGATCATATAAGCATAATATGGCTAATAATACGAGTTAGATGGATAATAATAAGAGTAATAAGTATAGTAATTGTCGTTCTATCGACCACATAAGCATAATATGGCTAATAATATGAGTTAGATTGATAATAAGAAGAGTAATAAGTATAGTAATTGTCGTTCTATCGATCACGTAAGCATAATATGGCTAATAAAAAGAGTTAGATTGATAATAATAAGTGTAATAAGTATAGTAATTGTCGTTCTATCGATCATATAAGAATAGTATGGCTAATAATATGAGTTAGATTAATAATTATAAGAGAAATGAGTATAGTAATTGTCGTCCTATCGATCATATAAGCATAATATGGCTTATAATATGAGTTAGATTGATAATAATAAGAGTAATGAGTATAGTAATTGTCGTTCTATAGATCATATCTGCATATTATGGTTAAGAATATCAGTTAGATTGATAATAATAAGAGTAATAAGTATAGTAATTGTCGTTCTATCGATCATATTTGCATAATATGGTTAATAATATGAGTTAGATTGATAATAATAAGAGTAATGAGTATAGTATTTGTAGTTCTATCGATCATATAGGCATAATATGGCTAATAATATGAGTTAGATTGATAATAATAAGAGTAATAAGTATAGTAATTGTCGTTCTATCCTTCATTAAAGCATAATATGGCTAATAATATGAGTTAGATTGAAAACACTAAGAGTAGTGAGTATAGTAATTCTCGTTCTATCGGTCACTTAAGCATAATATGGTTAATAATATGATGTATTTTCATAATAATAAGTGTAATAAGTATAGTAATTGTCGCTCTATCGATCATTTAAGCATAATATGGCTAATAATATGAGTTAGATTGATAATAATAAGAGTAATGAGTATAGTAATTCTCGTTCTATCGGTCATATAAGCATAATATGGCTAATAATATGAGCTAGGTTGAAAATAATAAGAGTGATAAGTATAGTGATTGTCGTTCTATCGATCATATAAGCACAACATGGCTAATAATATAAGTTAGATTGATAATAATAAGAGTAATAAGTATAGTAAATGTCGTGCTATCGACGATATCTGCATAATATGATTAATAATTTGAGTTAGATTGATAATAGTGAGTGTAATAAGTATAGTAATTGTCGTTCTGTCGATCATATAAGCATAATATGGCTAATAATATGAGTTAGATTGATAAAAATAAGAGCAATGAGTATAGTAATTGTAGTTCTATCGATCATATAAGCATAATATGGCGAATAATATGAGTTAGATTGATAATAATAAGAGTAATAAGTAGAGTAATTGTCGTTCTATCGATCATTTACGCATAATATGGCTAATAATATGAGTTAGATTGATAATAATAAGAGTAATAAGTATAGTAATTGTCGTTCTATCGATCATATTAGCATAATATGGCTAATAATATGAGTTAGATTGATAATAGTAAGTGTAATAAGTATAGTAATTGTCGTTCTGTCGATCATATAAGCATAATATGGCTAATAATATGAGTTAGATTGATACTAATAAGAGTAGGAAGTATAGTAATTGTCGTTCTATCGATCATATAAGCATAGTATGGCTAATAATATGAGTTAGATTAATAATTATAAGAGTAATGAGTATAGTAATTGTCGTTCTATAGATCATATCTGCATAATATGGTTAATAATATCAGTTAGATTGATAATAATAAGAGTAAAAAGTATAGTAATTGTCGTTCTATCGACCATTTAAGCATAATATGGCTAATAATATGAGTGAGATTGATAATAATAAGAGTAATGAGTATAGTAATTGTCGTTCTATAGATCATATCTGCATAATATGGTTAATAATATCAGGTAGATTGATAATAATAAGAGTAATAAGTATAGTAATTGTCGTTCTGTCGATCATATAAGCATAATATGGCTAATAATATGAGTTAAATTGATAATAATAAGGGTAATAAGTATAGTAATTATCGTTCTACCGATCACATAAGCATAATATGCCTAATAATATGAGTTGGATTGATAATAATAAGAGTAAGAAGTAGAGTAATTATCGTTCTATCGATCATATAAGCATAATATGGCTAATAATATGAGTTAGATTGATAATAATAAGAGTAGAGAGTATAGCAATTGTCGTTCTATCGATCATATAAGCATAATATGGCTAATAATATGAGTTAGATTGATAATAATAAGAGTAATGAGTATAGTAATTCTCGTTCTATCGATCATATAAGCATAATATGGCTAATAAAATGAGTTAGATTGATAATAATAAGAGTAATGAGTATAGTAATTGTCGTTCTATCGATCATATAAGCATAATGTGGCTAATAATATGAGTTAGATTGATAATAATAAGAGTAATAAGTATAGTAAATGTCGTGCTATCGACCATATCTGCATAATATAGTTAATAATATGAGTTAGATTGATAATAGTGAGTGTAGTAAGTATAGTAATTGACCTCCTATCGATCATATTAGCATAATATGGTTAATAATATGAGTTAGATTGATAATAGTAAGAGTAATGTGTATAGTAATTGTCGTTCTATCGATCATATAAGCATAATATGGCTAATAATATGAGTTAGATTGATAATAATAAGAGTAGTGAGTATAGTAATTGTCGTTCTATCGATCATATAAGCATAATATGGCTAGTAATATGAGTTAGATTGATAATACTAAGAGTAGTGAGTATAGTAATTCTCGTTCTATCGATCATATAGGCATAATATGGCTAATAATATGAGTTAGATTGATAATAATGAGAATAATGAGTATAGTAATTGTAGTTCTATCGATCATACCTGCATAATATGGTTAATAATATGAGTTAGATTCATAATAATAAGAGTAATAAGTATAGTAATTGTCGTTCTATCGATCATTTAAGCATAATATGGCTAATAATATGAGTTAGGTTGATAAAAATAAGAATAATAAGTATAGTAATTGTCGTTCTGTCGATCATGTAAGCATAATATGGCTAGTAATATGAGCTAGGTTGATAATAATAAGAGTAGTAAGTATAGTGATTGTCGTTCTATCGATCAAATTTGCATAATATGGTTAGTAATATGAGTTAGATTGATAATAGTGAATGTAATAAGTACAGTAATTGTCGTTCTATCGATCATATTAGCATAATATGGTTAATAATATGAGTTAGGTTGATAACAATAAGAGTAATAAGTATAGCAAACGTCGTGCTATCGATCATTTAAGCATAATATGGCTAATAATATGAGTTAGATTGATAATAATAAGAGTAGTAAGTATAGTGAATGTCGTGCTATCTATCATATCTGCATAATATGGTTCATAATTTGAGTTAGATTGATAATAGTGAGTGTAATAAGTATAGTAATTGTGGTTCTATCGATCATATTAGCATAATATGGTTAATAATATGAGTTAGATTGATAATAATAAGAGTAGTGAGTTTTGTAATTGTCGTTCTATCGATCATATAAGCATAATATGGCTAATAATATGAGTTAGATTGATAATAATAAGAGTAATAAGTATAGTAATTGTCGTTCTATCCTTCATTAAAGCATAATATGGCTAATAATATGAGTTAGATTGAAAACACTAAGAGTAGTGAGTATAGTAATTCTCGTTCTATCGATCATTTAAGCATAATATGGTTAATAATATGAGCTATTTTCATAATAATAAGAGTAACAAGTATAGTAATTGTCGCTCTATCGATCATTTAAGCATAATATGGCTAATAATATGAGTTAGATTGATAATAATAAGAGTAATGAGTATAGTAATTCTCGTTCTATCGATCATATAAGCATAATATGGCTAATAATATGAGCTAGGTTGAAAATAATAAGAGTAATAAGTACAGTGATTGTCGTTCTATCGATCATATAAGCATAACATGGCTAATAATATGAGTTAGATTGATACTAATAAGAGTAGTAAGTATAGTAATTGTCGTTCTATCGATCATATAAGCATAATATGGCTAATAATATGAGTTAGGTTGATAATAATAAGAGTAGTGAGTATAGTAATTGTCGTTCTATCGATCATATAAGCATAATATGGCTAATAATAGGAGTTAGATTGATAATAATAAGAGTAATGAGTATAGTAATTCTCGTTCTATCGATCATATAAGCATAATATGGCTAATAATATGAGTTAGATTGATAATAATAAGAGTAGTGAGTATAGTAATTGTCGTTCTATCGATCATATAAGCATAATATGGCTAATAATATGAGTTAGATTGATAGTAATAAGAGTAATGAGTATAGTAATTCTCGTTCTATCGATCATACAAGCATAATATGGCTAATAATATGAGTTAGATTGATAATAATAAGAGTAATGAGTATAGTAATTGTCGTTCTATAGATCATATCTGCATAATATGGTTAATAATATCAGTTAGATTGATAATAATAAGAGTAAAAAGTATAGTAATTGTCGTTCTATCGACCATTTAAGCATAATATGGCTAATAATATGAGTGAGATTGATAATAATAAGAGTAATGAGTATAGTAATTGTCGTTCTATAGATCATATCTGCATAATATGGTTAATAATATCAGTTAGATTGATAATAATAAGAGTAATAAGTATAGTAGTTGTCGTTCTATCGATCATATCTGCATAATATGGTTAATAATATGAGTTAGATTGATAATAGTGAGTGTAATAAGTATAGTAATTGTCGTTCTGTCGATCATATAAGCATAATATGGCTAATAATATGAGTTAAATTGATAATAATAAGGGTAATAAGTATAGTAATTATCGTTCTACCGATCACATAAGCATAATATGCCTAATAATATGAGTTGGATTGATAATAATAAGAGTAAGAAGTAGAGTAATTATCGTTCTATCGATCATATAAGCATAATATGGCTAATAATATGAGTTAGATTGATAATAATAAGAGTAATGAGTATAGTAATTCTCGTTCTATCGATCATATAAGCATAATATGGCTAATAATATGAGCTAGGTTGAAAATAATAAGAGTAATAAGTATAGTGATTGTCGTTCTATCGATCATATAAGCATAACATGGCTAATAATATGAGTTAGATTGATACTAATAAGAGTAGTAAGTATAGTAATTGTCGTTCTATCGATCATATAAGCATAATATGGCTAGTAATATGAGTTAGATTGATAATAGTATGTATAATAAGTATAGTAATTGTCGTTCTGTCGATTATATTAGCATAATATGGCTAATAATATGAGTTAGGTTGATAATAATAAGAGTAGTGAGTATAGTAATTGTCGTTCTATCGATCATATAAGCATAATATGGCTAATAATAGGAGTTAGATTGATAATAATAAGAGTAATGAGTATAGTAATTCTCGTTCTATCGATCATATAAGCATAATATGGCTAATAATATGAGTTAGATTGATAATAATAAGAGTAATGAGTATAGTAATTCTCGTTCTATCGATCATACAAGCATAATATGGCTAATAATATGAGTTAGATTGATAATAATAAGAGTAATGAGTATAGTAATTGTCGTTCTATCGATCATATAAGCATAATATGGCTAATAATATGAGTTAGATTGATAATAATAAGAGTAATAAGTATAGTAAATGTCGTTCTATCGATCATATAAGCATAGTATGGCTAATAATATGAGTGAGATTAATAATTATAAGAGAAATGAGTATAGTAATTGTCGTCCTATCGATCATATAAGCATAATATGGCTTATAATATGAGTTAGATTAATAATAATAAGAGTAATGAGTATAGTAATTGTCGTTCTATAGATCATATCTGCATAATATGGTTAATAATATCAGTTAGATTGATAATAATCACAGTAAAAAGTATAGTAATTGTCGTTCTATCGACCATTTAAGCATAATATGGCTAATAATATGAGTGAGATTGATAATAACAAGAGTAATAAGTATAGTAATTGTCGTTCTATCGATCAGATTTGCATAATATGGCTAATAATATGAGTTAGATTGATAATAAGAAGAGTAATAAGTATAGTAATTGTCGTTCTATCGATCACGTAAGCATAATATGGCTAATAAAAAGAGTTAGATTGATAATAATAAGTGTAATAAGTATAGTAATTGTCGTTCTATCGATCATATAAGCATAGTACGGCTAATAATATGAGTTAGATTAATAATTATAAGAGAAATGAGTATAGTAATTGTCGTTCTATCGATCAAATTTGCATAATATGGTTAGTAATATGAGTTAGATTGATAATAGTGAATGTAATAAGTACAGTAATTGTCGTTCTATCGATCATATTAGCATAATATGGTTAATAATATGAGTTAGGTTGATAACAATAAGAGTAATAAGTATAGCAAACGTCGTGCTATCGATCATTTAAGCATAATATGGCTAATAAGATGAGTTAGATTGATAATAATAAGAGTAGTAAGTATAGTGAATGTCGTGCTATCTATCATATCTGCATAATATGGTTCATAATTTGAGTTAGATTGATAATAGTGAGTGTAATAAGTATAGTAATTGTGGTTCTATCGATCATATTAGCATAATATGGTTAATAATATGAGTTAGATTGATAATAATAAGAGTAGTGAGTTTTGTAATTGTCGTTCTATCGATCATATAAGCATAATATGGCTAATAATATGAGTTAGATTGATAATAATAAGAGTAATAAGTATAGTAATTGTCGTTCTATCCTTCATTAAAGCATAATATGGCTAATAATATGAGTTAGATTGAAAACACTAAGAGTAGTGAGTATAGTAATTCTCGTTCTATCGATCATTTAAGCATAATATGGTTAATAATATGAGCTATTTTCATAATAATAAGAGTAACAAGTATAGTAGTTGTCGCTCTATCGATCATTTAAGCATAATATGGCTAATAATATGAGTTAGATTGATAATAATAAGAGTAATGAGTATAGTAATTCTCGTTCTATCGATCATATAAGCATAATATGGCTAATAATATGAGCTAGGTTGAAAATAATAAGAGTAATAAGTACAGTGATTGTCGTTCTATCGATCATATAAGCATAACATGGCTAATAATATGAGTTAGATTGATACTAATAAGAGTAGTAAGTATAGTAATTGTCGTTCTATCGATCATATAAGCATAATATGGCTAATAATATGAGTTAGGTTGATAATAATAAGAGTAGTGAGTATAGTAATTGTCGTTCTATCGATCATATAAGCATAATATGGCTAATAATAGGAGTTAGATTGATAATAATAAGAGTAATGAGTATAGTAATTCTCGTTCTATCGATCATATAAGCATAATATGGCTAATAATATGAGTTAGATTGATAATAATAAGAGTAGTGAGTATAGTAATTGTCGTTCTATCGATCATATAAGCATAATATGGCTAATAATATGAGTTAGATTGATAATAATAAGAGTAATGAGTATAGTAATTCTCGTTCTATCGATCATACAAGCATAATATGGCTAATAATATGAGTTAGATTGATAATAATAAGAGTAATGAGTATAGTAATTGTCGTTCTATAGATCATATCTGCATAATATGGTTAATAATATCAGTTAGATTGATAATAATAAGAGTAAAAAGTATAGTAATTGTCGTTCTATCGACCATTTAAGCATAATATGGCTAATAATATGAGTGAGATTGATAATAATAAGAGTAATGAGTATAGTAATTGTCGTTCTATAGATCATATCTGCATAATATGGTTAATAATATCAGTTAGATTGATAATAATAAGAGTAATAAGTATAGTAGTTGTCGTTCTATCGATCATATCTGCATAATATGGTTAATAATATGAGTTAGATTGATAATAGTGAGTGTAATAAGTATAGTAATTGTCGTTCTGTCGATCATATAAGCATAATATGGCTAATAAAAAGAGTTAGATTGATAATAATAAGTGTAATAAGTATAGTAATTGTCGTTCTATCGATCATATAAGCATAGTACGGCTAATAATATGAGTTAGATTAATAATTATAAGAGAAATGAGTATAGTAATTGTCGTCCTATCGATCATATAAGCATAATATGGCTTATAATATGAGTTAGATTGATAATAATAAGAGTAATGAGTATAGTAATTGTCGTTCTATAGATCATATCTGCATATTATGGTTAAGAATATCAGTTAGATTGATAATAATAAGAGTAATAAGTATAGTAATTGTCGTTCTATCGATCATATTTGCATAATATGGTTAATAATATGAGTTAGATTGATAATAATAAGAGTAATGAGTATAGTAATTGTAGTTCTATCGATCATATAGGCATAATATGGCTAATAATATGAGTTAGATTGATAATAATAAGAGTAATAAGTATAGTAGTTGTCGTTATATCGATCATATCTGCATAATATGGTTAATAATATGAGTTGGATTGATAATAGTGAGTGTAATAAGTATAGTAATTGTCGTTCTGTCGATCACATAAGCATAATATGGCTAATAATATGAGTTAAATTGATAATAATAAGGGTAATAAGTATAGTAATTATCGTTCTACCGATCACATAAGCATAATATGCCTAATAATATGAGTTGGATTGATAATAATAAGAGTAAAAAGTAGAGTAATTGTAGTTCTATCGATCATATCTGCATAATATGGTTAATAATATGAGTTAGATTCATAATAATAAAAATAATGAGTATAGTAATTGTAGTTCTATCGATCATATCTGCATAATATGGTTAATAATATGAGTTAGATTCATAATAATAAGAGTAATAAGAATAGTAATTGTCGTTCTATCGATCATTTAAGCATAATATGGCTAATAATATAAGTTAGGTTGATAAAAATAAGAATAATAAGTATAGTAATTGTCGTTCTGTCGATCATCTAAGCATAATATGGCTAATAATATAAGCTAGGTTGATAATAATAAGAGCAATAAGTATAGTGATTGTCGTTCTATCGATCAAATTTGCATAATATGGTTAATAATATGATGTATTTTCAAAATAATAAGTGTAATAAGTATAGTAATTGTCGCTCTATCGATCATTTAAGCATAATATGGCTAATAATATGAGTTAGATTGATAATAATAAGAGTAATGAGTATAGTAATTCTCGTTCTATCGGTCATATAAGCATAATATGGCTAATAATATGAGCTAGGTTGAAAATAATAAGAGTGATAAGTATAGTGATTGTCGTTCTATCGATCATATAAGCACAACATGGCTAATAATATGAGTTAGATGCATACTAATAAGAGTAGTAAGTATAGTAATTGTCGTTCTATCGATCATATAAGCATAATATGGCTAGTAATATGAGTTAGATTGATAATAGTATGTGTAATAAGTATAGTAATTGTCGTTCTGTCGATTATATTAGCATAATATGGCTAATAATATGAGTTAGGTTGATAATAATAAGAGTAGTGAGTATAGTAATTGTCGTTCTATCGATCATATAAGCATAATATGGCTAATAATAGGAGTTAGATTGATAATAATAAGAGTAATGAGTATAGTAATTCTCGTTCTATCGATCATATAAGCATAATATGGCTAATAATATGAGTTAGATTGATAATAATAGGAGTAGTGAGTACAGTAATTGTCGTTCTATCGATCATATAAGCATAATATGGCTAATAATATGAGTTAGATTGATAATAATAAGAGTAATGAGTATAGTAATTCTCGTTCTATCGATCATACAAGCATAATATGGCTAATAATATGAGTTAGATTGATAATAATAAGAGTAATGAGTATAGTAATTGTCGTTCTATAGATCATATCTGCATAATATGGTTAATAATATCAGTTAGATTGATAATAATAAGAGTAAAAAGTATAGTAATTGTCGTTCTATCGACCATTTAAGCATAATATGGCTAATAATATGAGTGAGATTGATAATAATAAGAGTAATGAGTATAGTAATTGTCGTTCTATAGATCATATCTGCATAATATGGTTAATAATATCAGTTAGATTGATAATAATAAGAGTAATAAGTATAGTAGTTGTCGTTCTATCGATCATATCTGCATAATATGGTTAATAATATGAGTTAGATTGATAATAGTGAGTGTAATAAGTATAGTAATTGTCGTTCTGTCGATCATATAAGCATAATATGGCTAATAAAAAGAGTTAGATTGATAATAATAAGTGTAATAAGTATAGTAATTGTCGTTCTATCGATCATATAAGCATAGTACGGCTAATAATATGAGTTAGATTAATAATTATAAGAGAAATGAGTATAGTAATTGTCGTCCTATCGATCATATAAGCATAATATGGCTTATAATATGAGTTAGATTGATAATAATAAGAGTAATGAGTATAGTAATTGTCGTTCTATAGATCATATCTGCATATTATGGTTAAGAATATCAGTTAGATTGATAATAATAAGAGTAATAAGTATAGTAATTGTCGTTCTATCGATCATATTTGCATAATATGGTTAATAATATGAGTTAGATTGATAATAATAAGAGTAATGAGTATAGTAATTGTAGTTCTATCGATCATATAGGCATAATATGGCTAATAATATGAGTTAGATTGATAATAATAAGAGTAATAAGTATAGTAGTTGTCGTTATATCGATCATATCTGCATAATATGGTTAATAATATGAGTTGGATTGATAATAGTGAGTGTAATAAGTATAGTAATTGTCGTTCTGTCGATCACATAAGCATAATATGGCTAATAATATGAGTTAAATTGATAATAATAAGGGTAATAAGTATAGTAATTATCGTTCTACCGATCACATAAGCATAATATGCCTAATAATATGAGTTGGATTGATAATAATAAGAGTAAAAAGTAGAGTAATTGTAGTTCTATCGATCATATCTGCATAATATGGTTAATAATATGAGTTAGATTCATAATAATAAAAATAATGAGTATAGTAATTGTAGTTCTATCGATCATATCTGCATAATATGGTTAATAATATGAGTTAGATTCATAATAATAAGAGTAATAAGAATAGTAATTGTCGTTCTATCGATCATTTAAGCATAATATGGCTAATAATATAAGTTAGGTTGATAAAAATAAGAATAATAAGTATAGTAATTGTCGTTCTGTCGATCATCTAAGCATAATATGGCTAATAATATAAGCTAGGTTGATAATAATAAGAGCAATAAGTATAGTGATTGTCGTTCTATCGATCAAATTTGCATAATATGGTTAATAATATGATGTATTTTCAAAATAATAAGTGTAATAAGTATAGTAATTGTCGCTCTATCGATCATTTAAGCATAATATGGCTAATAATATGAGTTAGATTGATAATAATAAGAGTAATGAGTATAGTAATTCTCGTTCTATCGGTCATATAAGCATAATATGGCTAATAATATGAGCTAGGTTGAAAATAATAAGAGTGATAAGTATAGTGATTGTCGTTCTATCGATCATATAAGCACAACATGGCTAATAATATGAGTTAGATGCATACTAATAAGAGTAGTAAGTATAGTAATTGTCGTTCTATCGATCATATAAGCATAATATGGCTAGTAATATGAGTTAGATTGATAATAGTATGTGTAATAAGTATAGTAATTGTCGTTCTGTCGATTATATTAGCATAATATGGCTAATAATATGAGTTAGGTTGATAATAATAAGAGTAGTGAGTATAGTAATTGTCGTTCTATCGATCATATAAGCATAATATGGCTAATAATAGGAGTTAGATTGATAATAATAAGAGTAATGAGTATAGTAATTCTCGTTCTATCGATCATATAAGCATAATATGGCTAATAATATGAGTTAGATTGATAATAATAGGAGTAGTGAGTACAGTAATTGTCGTTCTATCGATCATATAAGCATAATATGGCTAATAATATGAGTTAGATTGATAATAATAAGAGTAATGAGTATAGTAATTCTCGTTCTATCGATCATACAAGCATAATATGGCTAATAATATGAGTTAGATTGATAATAATAAGAGTAATGAGTATAGTAATTGTCGTTCTATCGATTTTTATAAGCATAATATGGCTAATAATATGAGTTAGGTTGATAATAATAAGAGTAATAAGTATAGTAAATGTCGTGCTATCGACCATATCTGCATAATATGGTTAATAATTTGAGTTAGATTGATAATAGTGAGTGTAATAAGTATAGTAATTGTCGTTCTGTCGATCATATAAGCATAATATGGCTAATAATATGAGTTAGATTGATAAAAATAAGAGCAATGAGTATAGTAATTGTAGTTCTATCGATCATATAAGCATAATATGGCGAATAATATGAGTTAGATTGATAATAATAAGAGTAATGAGTATAGTAATTGTCGTTCTATCGGTCATTTAAGCATAATATGGTTAATAATATGATGTATTTTCAAAATAATAAGTGTAATAAGTATAGTAATTGTCGCTCTATCGATCATTTAAGCATAATATGGCTAATAATATGAGTTAGATTGATAATAATAAGAGTAATGAGTATAGTAATTCTCGTTCTATCGGTCATATAAGCATAATATGGCTAATAATATGAGCTAGGTTGAAAATAATAAGAGTGATAAGTATAGTGATTGTCGTTCTATCGATCATATAAGCACAACATGGCTAATAATATAAGTTAGATTGATAATAATAAGAGTAATAAGTATAGTAAATGTCGTGCTATCGACCATATCTGCATAATATGATTAATAATTTGAGTTAGATTGATAATAGTGAGTGTAATAAGTATAGTAATTGTCGCTCTATCGATCATTTAAGCATAATATGGCTAATAATATGAGTTAGATTGATAATAATAAGAGTAATGAGTATAGTAATTCTCGTTCTATCGGTCATATAAGCATAATATGGCTAATAATATGAGCTAGGTTGAAAATAATAAGAGTGATAAGTATAGTGATTGTCGTTCTATCGATCATATAAGCACAACATGGCTAATAATATGAGTTAGATGCATACTAATAAGAGTAGTAAGTATAGTAATTGTCGTTCTATCGATCATATAAGCATAATATGGCTAGTAATATGAGTTAGATTGATAATAGTATGTGTAATAAGTATAGTAATTGTCGTTCTGTCGATTATATTAGCATAATATGGCTAATAATATGAGTTAGGTTGATAATAATAAGAGTAGTGAGTATAGTAATTGTCGTTCTATCGATCATATAAGCATAATATGGCTAATAATAGGAGTTAGATTGATAATAATAAGAGTAATGAGTATAGTAATTCTCGTTCTATCGATCATATAAGCATAATATGGCTAATAATATGAGTTAGATTGATAATAATAAGAGTAGTGAGTACAGTAATTGTCGTTCTATCGATCATATAAGCATAATATGGCTAATAATATGAGTTAGATTGATAATAATAAGAGTAATGAGTATAGTAATTCTCGTTCTATCGATCATACAAGCATAATATGGCTAATAATATGAGTTAGATTGATAATAATAAGAGTAATGAGTATAGTAATTGTCGTTCTATCGATTTTTATAAGCATAATATGGCTAATAATATGAGTTAGATTGATAATAATAAGAGTAATAAGTATAGTAAATGTCGTGCTATCGACCATATCTGCATAATATGGTTAATAATTTGAGTTAGATTGATAATAGTGAGTGTAATAAGTATAGTAATTGTCGTTCTGTCGATCATATAAGCATAATATGGCTAATAATATGAGTTAGATTGATAAAAATAAGAGCAATGAGTATAGTAATTGTAGTTCTATCGATCATATAAGCATAATATGGCGAATAATATGAGTTAGATTGATAATAATAAGAGTAATGAGTATAGTAATTGTCGTTCTATAGATCATATCTGCATAATATGGTTATTAATATCAGTTAGATTGATAATAATCAGAGTAAAAAGTATAGTAATTGTCGTTCTATCGACCATTTAAGCATAATATGGCTAATAATATGAGTGAGATTGATAATAATAAGAGTAATAAGTATAGTAATTGTCGTTCTATCGATCAGATTTGCATAATATGGCTAATAAAAAGAGTTAGATTGATAATAATAAGAGTAATAAGTATAGTAATTGTCGTTCTATCGATCATATAAGCATAGTATGGCTAATAATATGAGTTAGATTGATAATAATAAGAGTAATGAGTATAGTAATTGTCGTTCTATAGATCATATCTGCATATTATGGTTAATAATATCAGTTAGATTGATAATAATAAGAGTAATAAGTATAGTAATTGTCTTTCTATCGATCATATTTGCATAATATGGTTAATAATATGAGTTAGATTGATAATAATAAGAGTAATGAGTATAGTAATTGTAGTTCTATCGATCATATAGGCATAATATGGCTAATAATATGAGTTAGATTGATAATAATAAGAGTAATAAGTATAGTAGTTGTCGTTATATCGATCATATCTGCATAATATGGTTAATAATATGAGTTAGATTGATAATAGTGAGTGTAATAAGTATAGTAATTGTCGTTCTGTCGATCACATAAGCATAATATGGCTAATAATATGAGTTAAATTGATAATAATAAGGGTAATAAGTATAGTAATTATCGTTCTACCGATCACATAAGCATAATATGCCTAATAATATGAGTTGGATTGATAATAATAAGAGTAAGAAGTAGAGTAATTGTCGTTCTATCGATCATATAAGCATAATATGGCTAATAATATGAGTTAGATTGATAATAATTCGAGTAGAGAGTATAGCAATTGTCGTTCTATCGATCATATAATCATAATATTGCTAATAATATGAGTTAGATTGATAATAATAAGAGTAATAAGTACAGTAATTGTAGTTCTATCGATCATATAGGCATAATATGGCTAATAATATGAGTTAGATTGATAATAATAAGAGTAATAAGTATAGTAATTGTCGTTCTATCCTTCATTAAAGCATAATATGGCTAATAATATGAGTTAGATTGAAAACACTAAGAGTAGTGAGTATAGTAATTCTCGTTCTATCGGTCATTTAAGCATAATATGGTTAATAATATGATGTATTTTCAAAATAATAAGTGTAATAAGTATAGTAATTGTCGCTCTATCGATCATTTAAGCATAATATGGCTAATAATATGAGTTAGATTGATAATAATAAGAGTAATGAGTATAGTAATTCTCGTTCTATCGGTCATATAAGCATAATATGGCTAATAATATGAGCTAGGTTGAAAATAATAAGAGTGATAAGTATAGTGATTGTCGTTCTATCGATCATATAAGCACAACATGGCTAATAATATAAGTTAGATTGATAATAATAAGAGTATTAAGTATAGTAAATGTCGTGCTATCGACCATATCTGCATAATATGATTAATAATTTGAGTTAGATTGATAATAGTGAGTGTAATAAGTATAGTAATTGTCGCTCTATCGATCATTTAAGCATAATATGGCTAATAATATGAGTTAGATTGATAATAATAAGAGTAATGAGTATAGTAATTCTCGTTCTATCGGTCATATAAGCATAATATGGCTAATAATATGAGCTAGGTTGAAAATAATAAGAGTGATAAGTATAGTGATTGTCGTTCTATCGATCATATAAGCACAACATGGCTAATAATATGAGTTAGATTCATACTAATAAGAGTAGTAAGTATAGTAATTGTCGTTCTATCGATCATATAAGCATAATATGGCTAGTAATATGAGTTAGATTGATAATAGTATGTGTAATAAGTATAGTAATTGTCGTTCTGTCGATTATATTAGCATAATATGGCTAATAATATGAGTTAGGTTGATAATAATAAGAGTAGTGAGTATAGTAATTGTCGTTCTATCGATCATATAAGCATAATATGGCTAATAATAGGAGTTAGATTGATAATAATAAGAGTAATGAGTATAGTAATTCTCGTTCTATCGATCATATAAGCATAATATGGCTAATAATATGAGTTAGATTGATAATAATAAGAGTAGTGAGTACAGTAATTGTCGTTCTATCGATCATATAAGCATAATATGGCTAATAATATGAGTTAGATTGATAATAATAAGAGTAATGAGTATAGTAATTCTCGTTCTATCGATCATACAAGCATAATATGGCTAATAATATGAGTTAGATTGATAATAATAAGAGTAATGAGTATAGTAATTGTCGTTCTATCGATTTTTATAAGCATAATATGGCTAATAATATGAGTTAGATTGATAATAATAAGAGTAATAAGTATAGTAAATGTCGTGCTATCGACCATATCTGCATAATATGGTTAATAATTTGAGTTAGATTGATAATAGTGAGTGTAATAAGTATAGTAATTGTCGTTCTGTCGATCATATAAGCATAATATGGCTAATAATATGAGTTAGATTGATAAAAATAAGAGCAATGAGTATAGTAATTGTAGTTCTATCGATCATATAAGCATAATATGGCGAATAATATGAGTTAGATTGATAATAATAAGAGTAATGAG
This sequence comes from Megachile rotundata, assembly GCF_050947335.1. Taxonomy (NCBI): domain Eukaryota; kingdom Metazoa; phylum Arthropoda; class Insecta; order Hymenoptera; family Megachilidae; genus Megachile; species Megachile rotundata. The sequence goes on along the minus strand of NW_027474099.1, from coordinate 47,657 downwards.
TATAGTAATTGTCGTTCTATAGATCACATCTGCATAATATGGTTAATAATATCAGTTAGATTGATAATAATCAGAGTAAAAAGTATAGTAATTGTCGTTCTATCGACCATTTAAGCATAATATGGCTAATAATATGAGTGAGATTGATAATAATAAGAGTAATAAGTATAGTAATTGTCGTTCTATCGATCAGATTTGCATAATATGGCTAATAAAAAGAGTTAGATTGATAATAATAAGAGTAATAAGTATAGTAATTGTCGTTCTATCGATCATATAAGCATAGTATGGCTAATAATACGAGTTAGATGGATAATAATAAGAGTAATAAGTATAGTAATTGTCGTTCTATCGACCACATAAGCATAATATGGCTAATAATATGAGTTAGATTGATAATAAGAAGAGTAATAAGTATAGTAATTGTCGTTCTATCGATCATATTAGCATAATATGGCTAATAATATGAGTTAGATTGATAATAGTAAGTGTAATAAGTATAGTAATTGTCGTTCTGTCGATCATATAAGCATAATATGGCTAATAATATGAGTTAAATTGATAATAATAAGGGTAATAAGTATAGTAATTATCGTTCTACCGATCACATAAGCATAATATGCCTAATAATATGAGTTGGATTGATAATAATAAGAGTAAGAAGTAGAGTAATTATCGTTCTATCGATCATATAAGCATAATATGGCTAATAATATGAGTTAGATTGATAATAATAAGAGTAGAGAGTATAGCAATTGTCGTTCTATCGATCATATAAGCATAATATGGCTAATAATATGAGTTAGATTGATAATAATAAGAGTAATGAGTATAGTAATTCTCGTTCTATCGATCATATAAGCATAATATGGCTAATAATATGAGTTAGATTGATAATAATAAGAGTAATGAGTATAGTAATTGTCGTTCTATCGATCATATAAGCATAATGTGGCTAATAATATGAGTTAGATTGATAATAATAAGAGTAATAAGTATAGTAAATGTCGTGCTATCGACCATATCTGCATAATATGGTTAATAATATGAGTTAGATTGATAATAGTGAGTGTAGTAAGTGTAGTAATTGACCTCCTATCGATCATATTAGCATAATATGGTTAATAATATGAGTTAGATTGATAATAGTAAGAGTAATGTGTATAGTAATTGTCGTTCTATCGATCATATAAGCATAATATGGCTAATAATATGAGTTAGATTGATAATAATAAGAGTAGTGAGTATAGTAATTGTCGTTCTATCGATCATATAAGCATAATATGGCTAGTAATATGAGTTAGATTGATAATACTAAGAGTAGTGAGTATAGTAATTCTCGTTCTATCGATCATATAGGCATAATATGGCTAATAATATGAGTTAGATTGATAATAATGAGAATAATGAGTATAGTAATTGTAGTTCTATCGATCATACCTGCATAATATGGTTAATAATATGAGTTAGATTCATAATAATAAGAGTAATAAGTATAGTAATTGTCGTTCTATCGATCATTTAAGCATAATATGGCTAATAATATGAGTTAGGTTGATAAAAATAAGAATAATAAGTATAGTAATTGTCGTTCTGTCGATCATGTAAGCATAATATGGCTAGTAATATGAGCTAGGTTGATAATAATAAGAGTAGTAAGTATAGAGATTGTCGTTCTATCGATCAAATTTGCATAATATGGTTAGTAATATGAGTTAGATTGATAATAGTGAATGTAATAAGTACAGTGATTGTCGTTCTATCGATCATATTAGCATAATATGGTTAATAATATGAGTTAGATTGATAATAATAAGAGTAATAAGTATAGTAATTGTCGTTCTATCGACCACATAAGCATAATATGGCTAATAATATGAGTTAGATTGATAATAATAAGAGTAATAAGTATAGTAGTTGTCGTTCTATCGATCATATCTGCATAATATGGCTAATAATATGAGTTGGATTGATAATGATAAGAGTAATAAGTATAGTAATTGTAGTTCTATCGATCATACCTGCATAATATGGTTAATAATATGAGTTAGATTCATAATAATAAGAGTAATAAGTATAGTAATTGTCGTTCTATCGATCATTTAAGCATAATATGGCTAATAATATGAGTTAGGTTGATAAAAATAAGAATAATAAGTATAGTAATTGTCGTTCTGTCGATCATGTAAGCATAATATGGCTAGTAATATGAGCTAGGTTGATAATAATAAGAGCAGTAAGTATAGTGATTGTCGTTCTATCGATCAAATTTGCATAATATGGTTAATAATATGAGTTAGATTGATAATAGTGAATGTAATAAGTACAGTAATTGTCGTTCTATCGATCATATTAGCATAATATGGTTAATAATATGAGTTAGGTTGATAACAATAAGAGTAATAAGTATAGCAAATGTCGTGCTATCGATCATTTAAGCATAATATGGCTAATAATATGAGTTAGATTGATAATAATAAGAGTAGTAAGTATAGTGAATGTCGTGCTATCTATCATATCTGCATAATATGGTTAATAATTTGAGTTAGATTGATAATAGTGAGTGTAATAAGTATAGTAATTGTGGTTCTATCGATCATATTAGCATAATATGGTTAATAATATGAGTTAGATTGATAATAATAAGAGTAGTGAGTTTTGTAATTGTCGTTCTATCGATCATATACGCATAATATGGCTAATAATATGAGTTAGATTGATAATAATAAGAGTAATAAGTATAGTAATTGTCGTTCTATCCTTCATTAAAGCATAATATGGCTAATAATATGAGTTAGATTGAAAACACTAAGAGTAGTGAGTATAGTAATTCTCGTTCTATCGATCATTTAAGCATAATATGGTTAATAATATGAGCTATTTTCATAATAATAAGAGTAACAAGTATAGTAATTGTCGCTCTATCGATCATTTAAGCATAATATGGCTAATAATATGAGTTAGATTGATAATAATAAGAGTAATGAGTATAGTAATTCTCGTTCTATCGATCATATAAGCATAATATGGCTAATAATATGAGCTAGGTTGAAAATAATAAGAGTAATAAGTATAGTGATTGTCGTTCTATCGATCACATAAGCATAACATGGCTAATAATATGAGTTAGATTCATACTAATAAGAGTAGTAAGTATAGTAATTGTCGTTCTATCGATCATATAAGCATAATATGGCTAGTAATATGAGTTAGATTGATAATAGTATGTGTAATAAGTATAGTAATTGTCGTTCTGTCGATTATTTTAGCATAATGTGGCTAATAATATGAGTTAGGTTGATAATAATAAGAGTAGTGAGTATAGTAATTGTCGTTCTATCGATCATATAAGCATGATATGGCTAATAATAGGAGTTAGATTGATAATAATAAGAGTAATGAGTATAGTAATTCTCGTTCTATCGATCATATAAGCATAATATGGCTAATAATATGAGTTAGATTGATAATAATAAGAGTAATGAGTATAGTAATTGTCGTTCTATCGATCATATAAGCATAATATGGCTAATAATATGAGTTCGATTGATAATAATAAGAGTAATGAGTATAGTAATTGTCGTTCTATAGATCATATCTGCATAATATGGTTAATAATATCAGTTAGATTGATAATAATCAGAGTAAAAAGTATAGTAATTGTCGTTCTATCGACCATTTAAGCATAATATGGCTAATAATATGAGTGAGATTCATAATAATAAGAGTAATAAGTATAGTAATTGTCGTTCTATCGATCAGATTTGCATAATATGGCTAATAAAAAGAGTTAGATTGATAATAATAAGAGTAATAAGTATAGTAATTGTCGTTCTATCGATCATATAAGCATAGTATGGCTAATAATACGAGTTAGATGGATAATAATAAGAGTAATAAGTATAGTAATTGTCGTTCTATCGACCACATAAGCATAATATGGCTAATAATATGAGTTAGATTGATAATAGGAAGAGTAATAAGTATAGTAATTGTCGTTCTATCGATCACGTAAGCATAATATGGCTAATAAAAAGAGTTAGATTGATAATAATAAGTGTAATAAGTATAGTAATTGTCGTTCTATCGATCATATAAGCATAGTATGGCTAATAATACGAGTTAGATGGATAATAATAAGAGTAATAAGTATAGTAATTGTCGTTCTATCGACCACATAAGCATAATATGGCTAATAATATGAGTTAGATTAATAATTATAAGAGAAATGAGTATAGTAATTGTCGTCCTATCGATCAAAGAAGCATAATATGGCTTATAATATGAGTTAGATTGATAATAATAAGAGTAATGAGTATAGTAATTGTCGTTCTATAGATCATACCTGCATATTATGGTTAATAATATCAGTTAGATTGATAATAATAAGAGTAATAAGTATAGTAATTGTCTTTCTATCGATCATATTTGCATAATATGGTTAATAATATGAGTTAGATTGATAATAATAAGAGTAATGAGTATAGTAATTGTAGTTCTATCGATCATATAGGCATGATATGGCTAATAATATGAGTTAGATTGATAATAATAAGAGTAATAAGTATAGTAGTTGTCGTTATATCGATCATATCTGCATAATATGGTTAATAATATGAGTTAGATTGATAATAGTGAGTGTAATAAGTATAGTAATTGTCGTTCTGTCGATCACATAAGCATAATATGGCTAATAATATGAGTTAAATTGATAATAATAAGGGTAATAAGTATAGTAATTATCGTTCTACCGATCACATAAGCATAATATGCCTAATAATATGAGTTGGATTGATAATAATAAGAGTAAGAAGTAGAGTAATTGTCGTTCTATCGATCATATAAGCATAATATGGCTAATAATATGAGTTAGATTGATAATAATAAGAGTAGAGAGTATAGCAATTGTCGTTCTATCGATCATATAATCATAATATTGCTAATAATATGAGTTAGATTGATAATAATAAGAGTAATAAGTACAGTAATTGTAGTTCTATCGATCATATAGGCATAATATGGCTAATAATATGAGTTAGATTGATAATAATAAGAGTAATAAGTATAGTAATTGTCGTTCTATCCTTCATTAAAGCATAATATGGCTAATAATATGAGTTAGATTGAAAACACTAAGAGTAGTGAGTATAGTAATTCTCGTTCTATCGGTCATTTAAGCATAATATGGTTAATAATATGATGTATTTTCAAAATAATAAGTGTAATAAGTATAGTAATTGTCGCTCTATCGATCATTTAAGCATAATATGGCTAATAATATGAGTTAGATTGATAATAATAAGAGTAATGAGTATAGTAATTCTCGTTCTATCGGTCATATAAGCATAATATGGCTAATAATATGAGCTAGGTTGAAAATAATAAGAGTGATAAGTATAGTGATTGTCGTTCTATCGATCATATAAGCACAACATGGCTAATAATATAAGTTAGATTGATAATAATAAGAGTAATAAGTATAGTAAATGTCGTGCTATCGACCATATCTGCATAATATGATTAATAATTTGAGTTAGATTGATAATAGTGAGTGTAATAAGTATAGTAATTGTCGTTCTGTCGATCATATAAGCATAATATGGCTAATAATATGAGTTAGATTGATAAAAATAAGAGCAATGAGTATAGTAATTGTAGTTCTATCGATCATATAAGCATAATATGGCGAATAATATGAGTTAGATTGATAATAATAAGAGTAATAAGTAGAGTAATTGTCGTTCTATCGATCATTTACGCATAATATGGCTAATAATATGAGTTAGATTGATAATAATAAGAGTAATAAGTATAGTAATTGTCATTCTATCGATCATATTAGCATAATATGGCTAATAATATGAGTTAGATTGATAATAGTAAGTGTAATAAGTATAGTAATTGTCGTTCTGTCGATCATATAAGCATAATATGGCTAATAATATGAGTTAGATTGATACTAATAAGAGTAGGAAGTATAGTAATTGTCGTTCTATCGATCATATAAGCATAGTATGGCTAATAATATGAGTTAGATTAATAATTATAAGAGTAATGAGTATAGTAATTGTCGTTCTATAGATCATATCTGCATAATATGGTTAATAATATCAGTTAGATTGATAATAATAAGAGTAAAAAGTATAGTAGTTGTCGTTCTATCGATCATATCTGCATAATATGGTTAATAATATGAGTTAGATTGATAATAGTGAGTGTAATAAGTATAGTAATTGTCGTTCTGTCGATCATATAAGCATAATATGGCTAATAATATGAGTTAAATTGATAATAATAAGGGTAATAAGTATAGTAATTATCGTTCTACCGATCACATAAGCATAATATGCCTAATAATATGAGTTGGATTGATAATAATAAGAGTAATAAGTACAGTAATTGTAGTTCTATCGATCATATAGGCATAATATGGCTAATAATATGAGTTAGATTGATAATAATAAGAGTAATAAGTATAGTAATTGTCGTTCTATCCTTCATTAAAGCATAATATGGCTAATAATATGAGTTAGATTGAAAACACTAAGAGTAGTGAGTATAGTAATTCTCGTTCTATCGGTCATTTAAGCATAATATGGTTAATAATATGATGTATTTTCAAAATAATAAGTGTAATAAGTATAGTAATTGTCGCTCTATCGATCATTTAAGCATAATATGGCTAATAATATGAGTTAGATTGATAATAATAAGAGTAATGAGTATAGTAATTCTCGTTCTATCGGTCATATAAGCATAATATGGCTAATAATATGAGCTAGGTTGAAAATAATAAGAGTGATAAGTATAGTGATTGTCGTTCTATCGATCATATAAGCACAACATGGCTAATAATATAAGTTAGATTGATAATAATAAGAGTAATAAGTATAGTAAATGTCGTGCTATCGACCATATCTGCATAATATGATTAATAATTTGAGTTAGATTGATAATAGTGAGTGTAATAAGTATAGTAATTGTCGTTCTGTCGATCATATAAGCATAATATGGCTAATAATATGAGTTAGATTGATAAAAATAAGAGCAATGAGTATAGTAATTGTAGTTCTATCGATCATATAAGCATAATATGGCGAATAATATGAGTTAGATTGATAATAATAAGAGTAATAAGTAGAGTAATTGTCGTTCTATCGATCATTTACGCATAATATGGCTAATAATATGAGTTAGATTGATAATAATAAGAGTAATAAGTATAGTAATTGTCATTCTATCGATCATATTAGCATAATATGGCTAATAATATGAGTTAGATTGATAATAGTAAGTGTAATAAGTATAGTAATTGTCGTTCTGTCGATCATATAAGCATAATATGGCTAATAATATGAGTTAGATTGATACTAATAAGAGTAGGAAGTATAGTAATTGTCGTTCTATCGATCATATAAGCATAGTATGGCTAATAATATGAGTTAGATTAATAATTATAAGAGTAATGAGTATAGTAATTGTCGTTCTATAGATCATATCTGCATAATATGGTTAATAATATCAGTTAGATTGATAATAATAAGAGTAAAAAGTATAGTAGTTGTCGTTCTATCGATCATATCTGCATAATATGGTTAATAATATGAGTTAGATTGATAATAGTGAGTGTAATAAGTATAGTAATTGTCGTTCTGTCGATCATATAAGCATAATATGGCTAATAATATGAGTTAAATTGATAATAATAAGGGTAATAAGTATAGTAATTATCGTTCTACCGATCACATAAGCATAATATGCCTAATAATATGAGTTGGATTGATAATAATAAGAGTAAGAAGTAGAGTAATTATCGTTCTATCGATCATATAAGCATAATATGGCTAATAATATGAGTTAGATTGATAATAATAAGAGTAGAGAGTATAGCAATTGTCGTTCTATCGATCATATAAGCATAATATGGCTAATAATATGAGTTAGATTGATAATAATAAGAGTAATGAGTATAGTAATTCTCGTTCTATCGATCATATAAGCATAATATGGCTAATAATATGAGTTAGATTGATAATAATAAGAGTAATGAGTATAGTAATTGTCGTTCTATCGATCATATAAGCATAATGTGGCTAATAATATGAGTTAGATTGATAATAATAAGAGTAATAAGTATAGTAAATGTCGTGCTATCGACCATATCTGCATAATATGGTTAATAATATGAGTTAGATTGATAATAGTGAGTGTAGTAAGTATAGTAATTGACCTCCTATCGATCATATTAGCATAATATGGTTAATAATATGAGTTAGATTGATAATAGTAAGAGTAATGTGTATAGTAATTGTCGTTCTATCGATCATATAAGCATAATATGGCTAATAATATGAGTTAGATTGATAATAATAAGAGTAGTGAGTATAGTAATTGTCGTTCTATCGATCATATAAGCATAATATGGCTAGTAATATGAGTTAGATTGATAATACTAAGAGTAGTGAGTATAGTAATTCTCGTTCTATCGATCATATAGGCATAATATGGCTAATAATATGAGTTAGATTGATAATAATGAGAATAATGAGTATAGTAATTGTAGTTCTATCGATCATACCTGCATAATATGGTTAATAATATGAGTTAGATTCATAATAATAAGAGTAATAAGTATAGTAATTGTCGTTCTATCGATCATTTAAGCATAATATGGCTAATAATATGAGTTAGGTTGATAAAAATAAGAATAATAAGTATAGTAATTGTCGTTCTGTCGATCATGTAAGCATAATATGGCTAGTAATATGAGCTAGGTTGATAATAATAAGAGTAGTAAGTATAGAGATTGTCGTTCTATCGATCAAATTTGCATAATATGGTTAGTAATATGAGTTAGATTGATAATAGTGAATGTAATAAGTACAGTGATTGTCGTTCTATCGATCATATTAGCATAATATGGTTAATAATATGAGTTAGATTGATAATAATAAGAGTAATAAGTATAGTAATTGTCGTTCTATCGACCACATAAGCATAATATGGCTAATAATATGAGTTAGATTGATAATAGTAAGAGTAATAAGTATAGTAGTTGTCGTTCTATCGATCATATCTGCATAATATGGCTAATAATATGAGTTGGATTGATAATGATAAGGGTAATAAGTATAGTAATTGTAGTTCTATCGATCAACCCTGCATAATATGGTTAATAATATGAGTTAGATTCATAATAATAAGAGTAATAAGTATAGTAATTGTCGTTCTATCGATCATTTAAGCATAATATGGCTAATAATATGAGTTAGGTTGATAAAAATAAGAATAATAAGTATAGTAATTGTCGTTCTGTCGATCATGTAAGCATAATATGGCTAGTAATATGAGCTAGGTTGATAATAATAAGAGTAGTAAGTATAGTGATTGTCGTTCTATCGATCAAATTTGCATAATATGGTTAATAATATGAGTTAGATTGATAATAGTGAATGTAATAAGTACAGTAATTGTCGTTCTATCGATCATATTAGCATAATATGGTTAATAATATGAGTTAGGTTGATAACAATAAGAGTAATAAGTATAGCAAATGTCGTGCTATCGATCATTTAAGCATAATATGGCTAATAATATGAGTTAGATTGATAATAATAAGAGTAGTAAGTATAGTGAATGTCGTGCTATCTATCATATCTGCATAATATGGTTAATAATTTGAGTTAGATTGATAATAGTGAGTGTAATAAGTATAGTAATTGTGGTTCTATCGATCATATTAGCATAATATGGTTAATAATATGAGTTAGATTGATAATAATAAGAGTAGTGAGTTTTGTAATTGTCGTTCTATCGATCATATAAGCATAATATGGCTAATAATATGAGTTAGATTGATAATAATAAGAGTAATAAGTATAGTAATTGTCGTTCTATCCTTCATTAAAGCATAATATGGCTAATAATATGAGTTAGATTGAAAACACTAAGAGTAGTGAGTATAGTAATTCTCGTTCTATCGATCATTTAAGCATAATATGGTTAATAATATGAGCTATTTTCATAATAATAAGAGTAACAAGTATAGTAATTGTCGCTCTATCGATCATTTAAGCATAATATGGCTAATAATATGAGTTAGATTGATAATAATAAGAGTAATGAGTATAGTAATTCTCGTTCTATAGATCATATCTGCATATTATGGTTAATAATATCAGTTAGATTGATAATAATGAGAGTAATAAGTATAGTAATTGTCTTTCTATCGATCATATTTGCATAATATGGTTAATAATATGAGTTAGATTGATAATAATAAGAGTAATGAGTATAGTAATTGTAGTTCTATCGATCATATAGGCATAATATGGCTAATAATATGAGTTAGATTGATAATAATAAGAGTAATAAGTATAGTTGTTGTCGTTCTATCGATCATATCTGCATAATATGGTTAATAATATGAGTTAGATTGATAATAGTGAGTGTAATAAGTATAGTAATTGTCGTTCTGTCGATCACATAAGCATAATATGGCTAATAATATGAGTTAAATTGATAATAATAAGGGTAATAAGTATAGTAATTATCGTTCTACCGATCACATAAGCATAATATGCCTAATAATATGAGTTGGATTGATAATAATAAGAGTAAGAAGTAGAGTAATTATCGTTCTATCGATCATATAAGCATAATATGGCTAATAATATGAGTTAGATTGATAATAATAAGAGTAGAGAGTATAGCAATTGTCGTTCTATCGATCATATAAGCATAATATGGCTAATAATATGAGTTAGATTGATAATAATAAGAGTAATGAGTATAGTAATTCTCGTTCTATCGATCATATAAGCATAATATGGCTAATAATATGAGTTAGATTGATAATAATAAGAGTAATGAGTATAGTAATTGTCGTTCTATCGATCATATAAGCATAATGTGGCTAATAATATGAGTTAGATTGATAATAATAAGAGTAATAAGTATAGTAAATGTCGTGCTATCGACCATATCTGCATAATATGGTTAATAATATGAGTTAGATTGATAATAGTGAGTGTAGTAAGTATAGTAATTGACCTCCTATCGATCATATTAGCATAATATGGTTAATAATATGAGTTAGATTGATAATAGTAAGAGTAATGTGTATAGTAATTGTCGTTCTATCGATCATATAAGCATAATATGGCTAATAATATGAGTTAGATTGATAATAATAAGAGTAGTGAGTATAGTAATTGTCGTTCTATCGATCATATAAGCATAATATGGCTAGTAATATGAGTTAGATTGATAATACTAAGAGTAGTGAGTATAGTAATTCTCGTTCTATCGATCATATAGGCATAATATGGCTAATAATATGAGTTAGATTGATAATAATGAGAATAATGAGTATAGTAATTGTAGTTCTATCGATCATACCTGCATAATATGGTTAATAATATGAGTTAGATTCATAATAATAAGAGTAATAAGTATAGTAATTGTCGTTCTATCGATCATTTAAGCATAATATGGCTAATAATATGAGTTAGGTTGATAAAAATAAGAATAATAAGTATAGTAATTGTCGTTCTGTCGATCATGTAAGCATAATATGGCTAGTAATATGAGCTAGGTTGATAATAATAAGAGTAGTAAGTATAGAGATTGTCGTTCTATCGATCAAATTTGCATAATATGGTTAGTAATATGAGTTAGATTGATAATAGTGAATGTAATAAGTACAGTGATTGTCGTTCTATCGATCATATTAGCATAATATGGTTAATAATATGAGTTAGATTGATAATAATAAGAGTAATAAGTATAGTAATTGTCGTTCTATCGACCACATAAGCATAATATGGCTAATAATATGAGTTAGATTGATAATAGTAAGAGTAATAAGTATAGTAGTTGTCGTTCTATCGATCATATCTGCATAATATGGCTAATAATATGAGTTGGATTGATAATGATAAGGGTAATAAGTATAGTAATTGTAGTTCTATCGATCATACCTGCATAATATGGTTAATAATATGAGTTAGATTCATAATAATAAGAGTAATAAGTATAGTAATTGTCGTTCTATCGATCATTTAAGCATAATATGGCTAATAATATGAGTTAGGTTGATAAAAATAAGAATAATAAGTATAGTAATTGTCGTTCTGTCGATCATGTAAGCATAATATGGCTAGTAATATGAGCTAGGTTGATAATAATAAGAGTAGTAAGTATAGTGATTGTCGTTCTATCGATCAAATTTGCATAATATGGTTAATAATATGAGTTAGATTGATAATAGTGAATGTAATAAGTACAGTAATTGTCGTTCTATCGATCATATTAGCATAATATGGTTAATAATATGAGTTAGGTTGATAACAATAAGAGTAATAAGTATAGCAAATGTCGTGCTATCGATCATTTAAGCATAATATGGCTAATAATATGAGTTAGATTGATAATAATAAGAGTAGTAAGTATAGTGAATGTCGTGCTATCTATCATATCTGCATAATATGGTTAATAATTTGAGTTAGATTGATAATAGTGAGTGTAATAAGTATAGTAATTGTGGTTCTATCGATCATATTAGCATAATATGGTTAATAATATGAGTTAGATTGATAATAATAAGAGTAGTGAGTTTTGTAATTGTCGTTCTATCGATCATATAAGCATAATATGGCTAATAATATGAGTTAGATTGATAATAATAAGAGTAATAAGTATAGTAATTGTCGTTCTATCCTTCATTAAAGCATAATATGGCTAATAATATGAGTTAGATTGAAAACACTAAGAGTAGTGAGTATAGTAATTCTCGTTCTATCGATCATTTAAGCATAATATGGTTAATAATATGAGCTATTTTCATAATAATAAGAGTAACAAGTATAGTAATTGTCGCTCTATCGATCATTTAAGCATAATATGGCTAATAATATGAGTTAGATTGATAATAATAGGAGTAATGAGTATAGTAATTCTCGTTCTATCGATCATATAAGCATAATATGGCTAGTAATATGAGTTAGATTGATAATAGTATGTGTAATAAGTATAGTAATTGTCGTTCTGTCGATTATTTTAGCATAATATGGCTAATAATATGAGTTAGGTTGATAATAATAAGAGTAGTGAGTATAGTAATTGTCGTTCTATCGATCATATAAGCATAATATGGCTAATAATAGGAGTTAGATTGATAATAATAAGAGTAATGAGTATAGTAATTCTCGTTCTATCGATCATATAAGCATAATATGGCTAATAATATGAGTTAGATTGATAATAATAAGAGTAGTGAGTATAGTAATTGTCGTTCTATCGATCATATAAGCATAATATGGCTAATAATATGAGTTAGATTGATAATAATAAGAGTAATGAGTATAGTAATTCTCGTTCTATCGATCATACAAGCATAATATGGCTAATAATATGAGTTAGATTGATAATAATAAGAGTAATGAGTATAGTAATTGTCGTTCTATCGATCATATAAGCATAATATGGCTAATAATATGAGTTAGATTGATAATAATAAGAGTAATAAGTATAGTAAATGTCGTGCTATCGACCATATCTGCATAATATGGTTAATAATTTGAGTTAGATTGATAATAGTGAGTGTAATAAGTATAGCAATTGTCGTTCTGTCGATCATATAAGCATAATATGGCTAATAATATGAGTTAGATTGATAAAAATAAGAGCAATGAGTATAGTAATTGTAGTTCTATCGATCATATAAGCATAATATGGCGAATAATATGAGTTAGATTGATAATAATAAGAGTAATGAGTATAGTAATTGTCGTTCTATAGATCATATCTGCATAATATGGTTAATAATATCAGTTAGATTGATAATAATCAGAGTAAAAAGTATAGTAATTGTCGTTCTATCGACCATTTAAGCATAATATGGCTAATAATATGAGTGAGATTGATAATAATAAGAGTAATAAGTATAGTAATTGTCGTTCTATCGATCAGATTTGCATAATATGGCTAATAAAAAGAGTTAGATTGATAATAATAAGAGTAATAAGTATAGTAATTGTCGTTCTATCGATCATATAAGCATAGTATGGCTAATAATACGAGTTAGATGGATAATAATAAGAGTAATAAGTATAGTAATTGTCGTTCTATCGACCACATAAGCATAATATGGCTAATAATATGAGTTAGATTGATAATAGGAAGAGTAATAAGTATAGTAATTGTCGTTCTATCGATCACGTAAGCATAATATGGCTAATAAAAAGAGTTAGATTGATAATAATAAGTGTAATAAGTATAGTAATTGTCGTTCTATCGATCATATAAGCATAGTATGGCTAATAATACGAGTTAGATGGATAATAATAAGAGTAATAAGTATAGTAATTGTCGTTCTATCGACCACATAAGCATAATATGGCTAATAATATGAGTTAGATTAATAATTATAAGAGAAATGAGTATAGTAATTGTCGTCCTATCGATCAAAGAAGCATAATATGGCTTATAATATGAGTTAGATTGATAATAATAAGAGTAATGAGTATAGTAATTGTCGTTCTATAGATCATATCTGCATATTATGGTTAATAATATCAGTTAGATTGATAATAATGAGAGTAATAAGTATAGTAATTGTCTTTCTATCGATCATATTTGCATAATATGGTTAATAATATGAGTTAGATTGATAATAATAAGAGTAATGAGTATAGTAATTGTAGTTCTATCGATCATATAGGCATAATATGGCTAATAATATGAGTTAGATTGATAATAATAAGAGTAATAAGTATAGTAGTTGTCGTTATATCGATCATATCTGCATAATATGGTTAATAATATGAGTTAGATTGATAATAGTGAGTGTAATAAGTATAGTAATTGTCGTTCTGTCGATCACATAAGCATAATATGGCTAATAATATGAGTTAAATTGATAATAATAAGGGTAATAAGTATAGTAATTATCGTTCTACCGATCACATAAGCATAATATGCCTAATAATATGAGTTGGATTGATAATAATAAGAGTAAGAAGTAGAGTAATTGTCGTTCTATCGATCATATAAGCATAATATGGCTAATAATATGAGTTAGATTGATAATAATAAGAGTAGAGAGTATAGCAATTGTCGTTCTATCGATCATATAATCATAATATTGCTAATAATATGAGTTAGATTGATAATAATAAGAG
Source organism: Megachile rotundata (assembly GCF_050947335.1). Classification (NCBI taxonomy): domain Eukaryota; kingdom Metazoa; phylum Arthropoda; class Insecta; order Hymenoptera; family Megachilidae; genus Megachile; species Megachile rotundata. Next base: position 32,475 of record NW_027474099.1, on the reverse strand, counting down.
TAATAAGTACTGTAATTGTAGTTCTATCGATCATATAGGCATAATATGGCTAATAATATGAGTTAGATTGATAATAATAAGAGTAATAAGTATAGTAATTGTCGTTCTATCGACCACATAAGCATAATATGGCTAATAATATGAGTTAGATTGATAATAATAAGAGTAATAAGTATAGTAGTTGTCGTTCTATCGATCATATCTGCATAATATGGCTAATAATATGAGTTGGATTGATAATGATAAGGGTAATAAGTATAGTAATTGTAGTTCTATCGATCATACCTGCATAATATGGTTAATAATATGAGTTAGATTCATAATAATAAGAGTAATAAGTATAGTAATTGTCGTTCTGTCGATCATGTAAGCATAATATGGCTAGTAATATGAGCTAGGTTGATAATAATAAGAGTAGTAAGTATAGTGATTGTCGTTCTATCGATCAAATTTGCATAATATGGTTAATAATATGAGTTAGATTGATAATAGTGAATGTAATAAGTACAGTAATTGTCGTTCTATCGATCATATTAGCATAATATGGTTAATAATATGAGTTAGGTTGATAACAATAAGAGTAATAAGTATAGCAAATGTCGTGCTATCGATCATTTAAGCATAATATGGCTAATAATATGAGTTAGATTGATAATAATAAGAGTAGTAAGTATAGTGAATGTCGTGCTATCTATTATATCTGCATAATATGGTTAATAATTTGAGTTAGATTGATAATAGTGAGTGTAATAAGTATAGTAATTGTGGTTCTATCGATCATATTAGCATAATATGGTTAATAATATGAGTTAGATTGATAATAATAAGAGTAGTGAGTTTTGTAATTGTCGTTCTATCGATCATATAAGCATAATATGGCTAATAATATGAGTTAGATTGATAATAATAAGAGTAATAAGTATAGTAATTGTCGTTCTATCCTTCATTAAAGCATAATATGGCTAATAATATGAGTTAGATTGAAAACACTAAGAGTAGTGAGTATAGTAATTCTCGTTCTATCGATCATTTAAGCATAATATGGTTAATAATATGAGCTATTTTCATAATAATAAGAGTAACAAGTATAGTAATTGTCGCTCTATCGATCATTTAAGCATAATATGGCTAATAATATGAGTTAGATTGATAATAATAAGAGTAATGAGTATAGTAATTCTCGTTCTATCGATCATATAAGCATAATATGGCTAATAATATGAGCTAGGTTGAAAATAATAAGAGTAATAAGTATAGTGATTGTCGTTCTATCGATCATATAAGCATAACATGGCTAATAATATGAGTTAGATTCATACTAATAAGAGTAGTAAGTATAGTAATTGTCGTTCTATCGACCATTTAAGCATAATGTGGCTAATAATATGAGTGAGATTGATAATAATAAGAGTAATAAGTATAGTAATTGTCGTTCTATCGATCAGATTTGCATGATATGGTTAATAATATGAGCTAGATTGATAATAATAAGAGCAATAAGTATAATAATTGTAGTTCTATCAATCATATCTGCATAATATGGCTAATAATATGAGTTAGATTGATAATAATAAGAGTAATGAGTATAGTAATTGTCGTTCTATCGATCATATAAGCATAGTATGGCTAATAATACGAGTTAGATTGATAATAATAAGGGTAATAAGTATAGTAATTGTCGTTCTATCGACCACATAAGCATAATATGGCTAATAATATGAGTTAGATTGATAATAAGAAAAGTAATAAGTATAGTAATTGTCGTTCTATCGATCACGTAAGCATAATATGGCTAATAAAAAGAGTTAGATTGATAATAATAAGAGTAATAAGTATAGTAATTGTCGTTCTATCGATCATATAAGCATAGTATGGCTAATAATATGAGTTAGATTAATAATTATAAGAGAAATGAATATAGTAATTGTCGTCCTATCGATCATATAAGCATAATATGGCTAATAATATGAGTTAGATTGATAATAATAAGAGTAATAAGTATAGTAGTTGTCGTTCTATCGATCATATCTGCATAATATGGTTAATAATATGAGTTAGATTGATAATAGTGAGTGTAATAAGTATAATAATTGTCGTTCTGTCGATCATATAAGCATAATATGGCTAATAATATGAGTTAAATTGATAATAATAAGGGTAATAAGTATACTAATTATCGTTCTACCGATCACATAAGCATAATATGCCTAATAATATGAGTTGGATTGATAATAATAAGAGTAAGAAGTAGAGTAATTGTCGTTCTATCGATCATATAAGCATAATATGGCTAATAATATGAGTTAGATTGATAATAATAAGAGTAGAGAGTATAGCAATTGTCGTTCTATCGATCATATAATCATAATATTGCTAATAATATGAGTTAGATTGATAATAATAAGAGTAATAAGTACAGTAATTGTAGTTCTATCGATCATATAGGCATAATATGGCTAATAATATGAGTTAGATTGATAATAATAAGAGTAAAAAGTATAGCAATTGTCGTTCTATCGATCATATAATCATAATATGGCTAATAATATGGGTTAGATTGATAATAATAAGAGTAATGAGTATAGTAATTGTCGTTCTATCGATCATTTAAGCATAATATGGCTAATAATATGAGTTGGATTGATAATAATAAGAGTAAAAAGTAGAGTAATTGTCGTTCTATCGATCATATAAGCATAATATGGCTAATAATACGAGTTAGATTGATAATAATAAGAATAAAAAGTATAGTAATTGTCGTTCTATCGATCATTTAAGCATAATATGGCTAATAATATGATTGAGATTGATAATAATAAGAGTAATAAGTATAGTAATTGTCGTTCTATCAATCATATAATCATAATATGGCTAATAATATGGGTTAGATCGATAATAATAAGAGTAATAAGTATAGTAATTGTCGTTCTATCGATCATATAAGCATAGTATGGCTAATAATATGAGTTAGATTAATAATTATAAGAGAAATGAGTATAGTAATTGTCGTCCTACCGATCATATAAGCATAATATGGCTTATAATATGAGTTAGATTGATAATAATAAGAGTAATGAGTATAGTAATTGTCGTTCTATAGATCATATCTGCATAATATGGTTATTAATATCAGTTAGATTGATAATAATAAGAGTAAAAAGTATAGTAATTGTCGTTCTATCGACCATTTAAGCATAATATGGCTAATAATATGAGTTAGATTGATAATAATAAGAGTAATGAGTATAGTAATTGTCGTTCTATAGATCATATCTGCATAATATGGTTAATAATATCAGTTAGATTGATAATAATAAGAGTAAAAAGTATAGTAATTGTCGTTCTATTGACCATTTAAGCATAGTATGGCTAATAATATGAGTGAGATTGATAATAATAAGAGTAATAAGTATAGTAATTGTCGTTCTATCGATCAGATTTGCATGATATGGTTAATAATATGAGCTAGATTGATAATAATAAGAGCAATAAGTATAATAAATGTAGTTCTATCAATCATATCTGCATAATATGGCTAATAATATGAGTTAGATTGATAATAATAAGAGTAATAAGTATAGTAATTGTCGTTCTATCGATCATATAAGCATAGTATGGCTAATAATACGAGTTAGATTGATAATAATAAGGGTAATAAGTATAGTAATTGTCGTTCTATCGACCACATAAGCATAATATGGCTAATAATATGAGTTAGATTGATAATAAGAAAAGTAATAAGTATAGTAATTGTCGTTCTATCGACCACATAAGCATAATATGGCTAATAATATGAGTTAGATTGATAATAAGAAAAGTAATAAGTATAGTAATTGTCGTTCTATCGATCACGTAAGCATAATATGGCTAATAAAAAGAGTTAGATTGATAATAATAAGAGTAATAAGTATAGTAATTGTCGTTCTATCGATCATATAAGCATAGTATGGCTAATAATATGAGTTAGATTAATAATTATAAGAGAAATGAGTATAGTAATTGTCGTTCTATCGATCATTTAAGCATAATATGGCTAATAATATGAGTTGGATTGATAATAATAAGAGTAAAAAGTAGAGTAATTGTCGTTCTATCGATCATATAAGCATAATATGGCTAATAATACGAGTTAGATTGACAATAATAAGAATAAAAAGTATAGTAATTGTCGTTCTATCGATCATTTAAGCATAATATGGCTAATAATATGAGTGAGATTGATAATTATAAGAGTAATAAGTATAGTAATTGCCGTTCTATCGATCAGATTTGCATAATATGGTTAATAATATGAGCTAGATTGATAATAATAAGAGCAATAAGTATAATAATTGTAGTTCTATCAATCATATCTGCATAATATGGCTAATAATATGAGTTAGATTGATAATAATAAGAGTAATTAGTATAGTAATTGTCCTTCTATCGATCACATAAGCATAATATGGCTAATAAAAAGAGTTAGATTGATAATAATACGAGTAATAAGTATAGTAATTGTCGTTCTATCGATCATATAAGCATAGTATGGCTAATAAAAAGAGTTAGATTGATAATAATAAGAGTAATAAGTATAGTAATTGTCGTTCTTTCGATCATATAAGCATAATATGGGTTATAATATGAGTTAGATTGATAATAATAAGAATAAAAAGTAGAGTAATTGTCGTTCTATCGATCATATAAGCATAGTATGGCTAATAATACGAGTTAGATTGATAATAATAAGAATAAAAAGTATAGTAATTGTCGTTCTATCGATCATTTAAGCATAATATGGCTAATAATATGAGTTAGATTGATAATAATAAGAGTAATAAGTATAGTAATTGTCGTTCTATCGATCATATAAGCATAGTATGGCTAATAATATGAGTTAGATTAATAATTATAACAGAAGCGAGTATAGTAATTGTCGTCCTATCGATCATATAAGCATAATATGGCTTATAATATGAGTTAGATTGATAATAATAAGAGTAATGAGTATAGTAATTGTCGTTCTATAGATCATATCTGCATAATATGGTTAATAATATCAGTTAGATTGATAATAATAAGAGTAAAAAGTATAGTAATTGTCGTTCTATCGACCATTTAAGCATAGTATGGCTAATAATATGAGTGAGATTGATAATAATAAGAGTAATAAGTATAGTAATTGCCGTTCTATCGATCAGATTTGCATAATATGGTTAATAATATGAGCTAGATTGATAATAATAAGAGCAATAAGTATAATAATTGTAGTTCTATCAATCATATCTGCATAATATGGCTTATAATATGAGTTAGATTGATAATAATAAGAGTAATAAGTATAGTAATTGTCCTTCTATCGATCACATAAGCATAATATGGCTAATAAAAAGAGTTAGATTGATAATAATACGAGTAATAAGTATAGTAATTGTCGTTCTATCGATCATATAAGCATAGTATGGCTAATAAAAAGAGTTAGATTGATAATAATAAGAGTAATAAGTATAGTAATTGTCGTTCTTTCGATCATATAAGCATAATATGGGTTATAATATGAGTTAGATTGATAATAATAAGAATAAAAAGTAGAGTAATTGTCGTTCTATCGATCATATAAGCATAGTATGGCTAATAATACGAGTTAGTTTGATAATAATAAGAATAAAAAGTATAGTAATTGTCGTTCTATCGATCATATAATCATAATATGGCTAATAATATGGGTTAGATCGATAATAATAAGAGTAATAAGTATAGTAATTGTTGTTCTATCGATCATATAAGCATAGTATGTCTAATAATATGAGTTAGATTAATAATTATAAGAGAAATGAGTATAGTAATTGTCGTCCTACCGATCATATAAGCATAATATGGCTTATAATATGAGTTAGATTGATAATAATAAGAGTAATGAGTATAGTAATTGTCGTTCTATAGATCATATCTGCATAATATGGTAATAATGTCAGTTAGATTGATAATAATAGGAGTAAAAAGTATAGTAATTGTCGTTCTATCGACCATTTAAGCATAATATGGCTAATAATATGAGTGAGATGGATAATAATAAGAGTAATAAGTATAGTAATTGTCGTTCTATCGATCAGATTTGCATAATATGGCTAATAAATAGAGTTAGATTGATAATAATAAGAGTAATAAGTATAGTAATTGTCGTTCTATCGACCACATAAGCATAATATGGCTAATAATATGAGTTAGATTGATAATAAGAAGAGTAATAAGTATAGTAATTGTCGTTCTATCGATCACGTAAGCATAATATGGCTAATAAAAAGAGTTAGATTGATAATAATAAGAGTAATAAGTATAGTAATTGTCGTCCTATCGATCATATAAGCATAATATGGCTTATAATATGAGTTAGATTGATAATAATAAGAGTAATGAGTATAGTAATTGTCGTTCTATAGATCATATCTGCATAATATGGTTAATAATATCAGTTAGATTGATAATAATAAGAGTAATAAGTATAGTAATTGTCGTTCTATCGATCATATTTGCATAATATGGTTAATAATATGAGTTAGATTGATAATAATAAGAGTAATCAGTATAGTAATTGTAGTTCTATCGATCATATAGGCATAATATGGCTAATAATATGAGTTAGATTGATAATAATAAGAGTAATAAGTATAGTAGTTGTCGTTCTATCGATCATATCTGCATAATATGGTTAATAATATGAGTTAGATTGATAATAATAAGAGTAATCAGTATAGTAATTGTCGTTCTATAGATCATATCTGCATAATATGGTTAATAATATCAGTTAGATTGATAATAATAAGAGTAAAAAGTATAGTAATTGTCGTTCTATCGACCATTTAAGCATAATATGGCTAATAATATGAGTGAGATTGATAATAATAAGAGTAATACGTATAGTAATTGTCGTTCTATCGATCAGATTTGCATAATATGGTTAATAATATGAGTTAGATTGATAATAATAAGAGCAATAAGTATAGTAATTGTAGTTCTATCAATCATATCTGCATAATATGGCTAATAATATGAGTTAGATTGATAATAATAAGAGTAATAAGTATAGTAATTGTCGTTCTATCGATCATATAGGCATAATATGGCTAATAATATGAGTTAGATTGATAATAATGAGAATAATGAGTATAGTAATTGTAGTTCTATCGATCATATCTGCATAATATGGTTAATAATATGAGTTAGATTCATAATAATAAGAGCAATAAGAATAGTAATTGTCGTTCTATCGATCATTTAAGCATAATATGGCTAATAATATGAGTTAGGTTGATAAAAATAAGAATAATAAGTATAGTAATTGTCGTTCTGTCGATCATGTAAGCATAATATGGCTAATAATATGAGCTAGGTTGATAATAATAAGAGTAATAAGTATAGTGATTGTCGTTCTATCGATCAAATTTGCATAATATGGTTAATCATATGAGTTAGATTGATAATAGTGAGTGTAATAAGTATAGTAATTGACCTCCTATCGATCATATTAGCATAATATGGTTAATAATATGAGTTAGATTGATAATAGTAAGAGTAATGTGTATATTAATTGTCGTTCTATCGATCATATAAGCATAATATGGCTAATAATATGAGTTAGATTGATAATAATAAGAGTAATAAGTATAGTAATTGTCGTTCTGTCGATCATGTAAGCATAATATGGCTAATAATATGAGCTAGGTTGAAAATAATAAGAGTGATAAGTATAGTGATTGTCGTTCTATCGATCATATAAGCATAATATGGCTAATAATATGAGTTAGGTTGATAATAATAAGAGTAGTGAGTATAGTAATTGTCGTTCTATCGATCATATAAGCATAATATGGCTAATAATATGAGTTAGATTGATAATAGTAAGAGTAATGTGTATATTAATTGTCGTTCTATCGATCATATAAGCATAATATGGCTTATAATATGAGTTAGATTGATAATTATAACAGAAGCGAGTATAGTAATTGTCGTCCTATCGATCATATAAGCATAATATGGCTTATAATATGAGTTAGATTGATAATAATAAGAGTAATGAGTATAGTAATTGTCGTTCTATAGATCATATCTGCATAATATGGTTAATAATATCAGTTAGATTGATAATAATAAGAGTAAAAAGTATAGTAATTGTCGTTCTATCGACCATTTAAGCATAGTATGGCTAATAATATGAGTGAGATTGATAATAATAAGAGTAATAAGTATAGTAATTGCCGTTCTATCGATCAGATTTGCATAATATGGTTAATAATATGAGCTAGATTGATAATAATAAGAGCAATAAGTATAATAATTGTAGTTACATCAATCATATCTGCATAATATGCCTAATAATATGAGTTAGATTGATAATAATAAGAGTAATAAGTATAGTAATTGTCCTTCTATCGATCACATAAGCATAATATGGCTAATAAAAAGAGTTAGATTGATAATAATACGAGTAATAAGTATAGTAATTGTCGTTCTATCGATCATATAAGCATAGTATGGCTAATAAAAAGAGTTAGATTGATAATAATAAGAGTAATAAGTATAGTAATTGTCGTTCTTTCGATCATATAAGCATAATATGGGTTATAATATGAGTTAGATTGATAATAATAAGAATAAAAGGTAGAGTAATTGTCGTTCTATCGATCATATAAGCATAGTATGGCTAATAATACGAGTTAGTTTGATAATAATAAGAATAAAAAGTATAGTAATTGTAGTTCTATCGATCATTTAAGCATAATATGGCTAATAATATGAGTGAGATTGATAATAATAAGAGTAATAAGTATAGTAATTGTCGTTCTATCGATCATATAATCATAATATGGCTAATAATATGGGTTAGATCGATAATAATAAGAGTAATAAGTATAGTAATTGTCGTTCTATCGATCATATAAGCATAGTATGTCTAATAATATGAGTTAGATTAATAATTATAAGAGAAATGAGTATAGTAATTGTCGTCCTACCGATCATATAAGCATAATATGGCTTATAATATGAGTTAGATTGATAATAATAAGAGTAATGAGTATAGTAATTGTCGTTCTATAGATCATATCTGCATAATATGGTAATAATGTCAGTTAGATTGATAATAATAGGAGTAAAAAGTATAGTAATTGTCGTTCTATCGACCATTTAAGCATAATATGGCTAATAATATGAGTGAGATTGATAATAATAAGAGTAATAAGTATAGTAATTGTCGTTCTATCGATCAGATTTGCATAATATGGCTAATAAATAGAGTTAGATTGATAATAATAAGAGTAATAAGTATAGTAATTGTCGTTCTATCGATCATATAAGCATAGTATGGCTAATAATACGAGTTAGATTGATAATAATAAGGGTAATAAGTATAGTAATTGTCGTTCTATCGACCACATAAGCATAATATGGCTAATAATATGAGTTAGATTGATAATAAGAAGAGTAATAAGTATAGTAATTGTCGTTCTATCGATCACGTAAGCATAATATGGCTAATAAAAAGAGTTAGATTGATAATAATAAGAGTAATAAGTATAGTAATTGTCGTTCTATAGATCATATCTGCATAATATGGTTAATAATATCAGTTAGATTGATAATAATAAGAGTAATAAGTATAGTAGTTGTCGTTCTATCGATCATATCTGCATAATATGGTTAATAATATGAGTTAGATTGATAATAATAAGAGTAATCAGTATAGTAATTGTCGTTCTATAGATCATATCTGCATAATATGGTTAATAATATCAGTTAGATTGATAATAATAAGAGTAAAAAGTATAGTAATTGTCGTTCTATCGACCATTTAAGCATAATATGGCTAATAATATGAGTGAGATTGATAATAATAAGAGTAATACGTATAGTAATTGTCGTTCTATCGATCAGATTTGCATAATATGGTTAATAATATGAGTTAGATTGATAATAATAAGAGCAATAAGTATAGTAATTGTAGTTCTATCAATCATATCTGCATAATATGGCTAATAATATGAGTTAGATTGATAATAATAAGAGTAATAAGTATAGTAATTGTCGTTCTATCGATCATATAGGCATAATATGGCTAATAATATGAGTTAGATTGATAATAATGAGAATAATGAGTATAGCAATTGTCGTTCTATCGATCATATAAGCATAATATGGCTAATAATATGAGTTAGATTGATAATAGTAAGTGTAATAAGTATAGTGATTGTCGTTCTGTCGATTATATAAGCATAATATGGCTAATAATATGAGTTAGATTTATAATAATAAGAGTAGTGAGTATAGTAAATGTCGTGATATCGATCATATAAGCATAATATGGCTAATAATATGAGTTAGATTGATAATAATAAGAGTAGTGAGTATAGTAATTGTCGTTCTATCGATCATATAAGCATAATATGGCTAATAATATGAGTTAGATTGATACTAATAAGAGTAGGAAGCATAGTAATTGTCGTTCTATCGATCATATCAGTATAATATGGCTAGTAATATGAGTTAGATTGATAATAGTAAGTGTAAAAGGTATAGTAATTCTCGTTCTATCGATCATATAAGCATAATATGGCTAGTAATATGAGTTAGATTGATAATACTAAGAGTAGTGAGTATAGTAATTCTCGTTCTATCGATCATATAGGCATAATATGGCTAATAATATGAGTTAGATTGATAATAATGAGAATAATGAGTATAGTAATTGTAGTTCTATCGATCATATCTGCATAATATGGTTAATAATATGAGTTAGATTCATAATAATAAGAGTAATAAGAATAGTAATTGTCGTTCTATCGATCATGTAAGCATAATATGGCTAATAATATGAGCTAGGTTGAAAATAATAAGAGTGATAAGTATAGTGATTGTCGTCCTATCGATCATATAAGCATAATATGGCTTATAATATGAGTTAGATTGATAATAATAAGAGTAATGAGTATAGTAATTGTCGTTCTATAGATCATATCTGCATAATATGGTTAATAATATCAGTTAGATTGATAATAATAAGAGTAATAAGTATAGTAATTGTCGTTCTATCGATCATATTTGCATAATATGGTTAATAATATGAGTTAGATTGATAATAATAAGAGTAATCAGTATAGTAATTGTAGTTCTATCGATCATATAGGCATAATATGGCTAATAATATGAGTTAGATTGATAATAATAAGAGTAATAAGTATAGTAGTTGTCGTTCTATCGATCATATCTGCATAATATGGTTAATAATATGAGTTAGATTGATAATAATAAGAGTAATCAGTATAGTAATTGTCGTTCTATAGATCATATCTGCATAATATGGTTAATAATATCAGTTAGATTGATAATAATAAGAGTAAAAAGTATAGTAATTGTCGTTCTATCGACCATTTAAGCATAATATGGCTAATAATATGAGTGAGATTGATAATAATAAGAGTAATACGTATAGTAATTGTCGTTCTATCGATCAGATTTGCATAATATGGTTAATAATATGAGTTAGATTGATAATAATAAGAGCAATAAGTATAGTAATTGTAGTTCTATCATTCATATCTGCATAATATGGCTAATAATATGAGTTAGATTGATAATAATAAGAGTAATAAGTATAGTAATTGTCGTTCTATCGATCATATAGGCATAATATGGCTAATAATATGAGTTAGATTGATAATAATGAGAATAATGAGTATAGTAATTGTAGTTCTATCGATCATATCTGCATAATATGGTTAATAATATGAGTTAGATTCATAATAATAAGAGTAATAAGAATAGTAATTGTCGTTCTATCGATCATTTAAGCATAATATGGCTAATAATATGAGTTAGGTTGATAAAAATAAGAATAATAAGTATAGTAATTGTCGTTCTGTCGATCATGTAAGCATAATATGGCTAATAATATGAGCTAGGTTGATAATAATAAGAGCAATAAGTATAGTGATTGTCGTTCTATCGATCAAATTTGCATAATATGGTTAATAATACGAGTTAGATTGATAATAGTGAGTGTAATAAGTATAGTAATTGACCTCCTATCGATCATATTTGCATAATATGGCTAATAATATGAGTTAGATTGATAATAATAAGAGTAATGAGTATAGCAATTGTCGTTCTATCGATCATATAAGCATAATATGGCTAATAATATGAGTTAGATTGATAATAGTAAGTGTAATAAGTATAGTAATTGTCGTTCTGTCGATTATATAAGCATAATATGGCTAATAATATGAGTTAGATTTATAATAATAAGAGTAGTGAGTATAGTAAATGTCGTGATATCGATCATATAAGCATAATATGGCTAATAATATGAGTTAGATTGATAATAATAAGAGTAGTGAGTATAGTAATTGTCGTTCTATCGATCATATAAGCATAATATGGCTAGTAATATGAGTTAGATTGATAATACTAAGAGTAGTGAGTATAGTAATTCTCGTTCTATCGATCATATAGGCATAATATGGCTAATAATATGAGTTAGGTTGATAAAAATAAGAATAATAAGTATAGTAATTGTCGTTCTGTCGATCATGTAAGCATAATATGGCTAATAATATGAGCTAGGTTGAAAATAATAAGAGTGATAAGTATAGTGATTGTCGTTCTATCGATCATATAAGCATAATATGGCTAATAATATGAGTTAGGTTGATAATAATAAGAGTAGTGAGTATAGTAATTGTCGTTCTATCGATCATATAAGCATAATATGGCTAATAATATGAGTTAGATTGATAATAGTAAGAGTAATGTGTATATTAATTGTCGTTCTATCGATCATATAAGCATAATATGGCTAATAATATGAGTTAGATTGATAATTATAACAGAAGCGAGTATAGTAATTGTCGTCCTATCGATCATATAAGCATAATATGGCTTATAATATGAGTTAGATTGATAATAATAAGAGTAATGAGTATAGTAATTGTCGTTCTATAGATCATATCTGCATAATATGGTTAATAATATCAGTTAGATTGATAATAATAAGAGTAAAAAGTATAGTAATTGTCGTTCTATCGACCATTTAAGCATAGTATGGCTAATAATATGAGTGAGATTGATAATAATAAGAGTAATAAGTATAGTAATTGCCGTTCTATCGATCAGATTTGCATAATATGGTTAATAATATGAGCTAGATTGATAATAATAAGAGCAATAAGTATAATAATTGTAGTTCCATCAATCATATCTGCATAATATGCCTAATAATATGAGTTAGATTGATAATAATAAGAGTAATAAGTATAGTAATTGTCCTTCTATCGATCACATAAGCATAATATGGCTAATAAAAAGAGTTAGATTGATAATAATACGAGTAATAAGTATAGTAATTGTCGTTCTATCGATCATATAAGCATAGTATGGCTAATAAAAAGAGTTAGATTGATAATAATAAGAGTAATAAGTATAGTAATTGTCGTTCTTTCGATCATATAAGCATAATATGGGTTATAATATGAGTTAGATTGATAATAATAAGAATAAAAAGTAGAGTAATTGTCGTTCTATCGATCATATAAGCATAGTATGGCTAATAATACGAGTTAGTTTGATAATAATAAGAATAAAAAGTATAGTAATTGTAGTTCTATCGATCATTTAAGCATAATATGGCTAATAATATGAGTGAGATTGATAATAATAAGAGTAATAAGTATAGTAATTGTCGTTCTATCGATCATATAATCATAATATGGCTAATAATATGGGTTAGATCGATAATAATAAGAGTAATAAGTATAGTAATTGTCGTTCTATCGATCATATAAGCATAGTATGTCTAATAATATGAGTTAGATTAATAATTATAAGAGAAATGAGTATAGTAATTGTCGTCCTACCGATCATATAAGCATAATATGGCTTATAATATGAGTTAGATTGATAATAATAAGAGTAATGAGTATAGTAATTGTCGTTCTATAGATCATATCTGCATAATATGGTAATAATGTCAGTTAGATTGATAATAATAGGAGTAAAAAGTATAGTAATTGTCGTTCTATCGACCATTTAAGCATAATATGGCTAATAATATGAGTGAGATTGATAATAATAAGAGTAATAAGTATAGTAATTGTCGTTCTATCGATCAGATTTGCATAATATGGCTAATAAATAGAGTTAGATTGATAATAATAAGAGTAATAAGTATAGTAATTGTCGTTCTATCGATCATATAAGCATAGTATGGCTAATAATACGAGTTAGATTGATAATAATAAGGGTAATAAGTATAGTAATTGTCGTTCTATCGACCACATAAGCATAATATGGCTAATAATATGAGTTAGATTGATAATAAGAAGAGTAATAAGTATAGTAATTGTCGTTCTATCGATCACGTAAGCATAATATGGCTAATAAAAAGAGTTAGATTGATAATAATAAGAGTAATAAGTATAGTAATTGTCGTTCTATAGATCATATCTGCATAATATGGTTAATAATATCAGTTAGATTGATAATAATAAGAGTAATAAGTATAGTAGTTGTCGTTCTATCGATCATATCTGCATAATATGGTTAATAATATGAGTTAGATTGATAATAATAAGAGTAATCAGTATAGTAATTGTCGTTCTATAGATCATATCTGCATAATATGGTTAATAATATCAGTTAGATTGATAATAATAAGAGTAAAAAGTATAGTAATTGTCGTTCTATCGACCATTTAAGCATAATATGGCTAATAATATGAGTGAGATTGATAATAATAAGAGTAATACGTATAGTAATTGTCGTTCTATCGATCAGATTTGCATAATATGGTTAATAATATGAGTTAGATTGATAATAATAAGAGCAATAAGTATAGTAATTGTAGTTCTATCAATCATATCTGCATAATATGGCTAATAATATGAGTTAGATTGATAATAATAAGAGTAATAAGTATAGTAATTGTCGTTCTATCGATCATATAGGCATAATATGGCTAATAATATGAGTTAGATTGATAATAATGAGAATAATGAGTATAGCAATTGTCGTTCTATCGATCATATAAGCATAATATGGCTAATAATATGAGTTAGATTGATAATAGTAAGTGTAATAAGTATAGTGATTGTCGTTCTGTCGATTATATAAGCATAATATGGCTAATAATATGAGTTAGATTTATAATAATAAGAGTAGTGAGTATAGTAAATGTCGTGATATCGATCATATAAGCATAATATGGCTAATAATATGAGTTAGATTGATAATAATAAGAGTAGTGAGTATAGTAATTGTCGTTCTATCGATCATATAAGCATAATATGGCTAATAATATGAGTTAGATTGATACTAATAAGAGTAGGAAGTATAGTAATTGTCGTTCTATCGATCATATCAGTATAATATGGCTAGTAATATGAGTTAGATTGATAATAGTAAGTGTAAAAGGTATAGTAATTCTCGTTCTATCGATCATATAAGCATAATATGGCTAGTAATATGAGTTAGATTGATAATACTAAGAGTAGTGAGTATAGTAATTCTCGTTCTATCGATCATATAGGCATAATATGGCTAATAATATGAGTTAGATTGATAATAATGAGAATAATGAGTATAGTAATTGTAGTTCTATCGATCATATCTGCATAATATGGTTAATAATATGAGTTAGATTCATAATAATAAGAGTAATAAGAATAGTAATTGTCGTTCTATCGATCATGTAAGCATAATATGGCTAATAATATGAGCTAGGTTGAAAATAATAAGAGTGATAAGTATAGTGATTGTCGTTCTATCGATCATATAAGCATAATATGGCTAATAATATGAGTTAGGTTGATAATAATAAGAGTAGTGAGTATAGTAATTGTCGTTCTATCGATCATATAAGCATAATATGGCTAATAATATGAGTTAGATTGATAATAGTAAGAGTAATGTGTATATTAATTGTCGTTCTATCGATCATATAAGCATAATATGGCTAATAATATGAGTTAGATTGATAATTATAACAGAAGCGAGTATAGTAATTGTCGTCCTATCGATCATATAAGCATAATATGGCTTATAATATGAGTTAGATTGATAATAATAAGAGTAATGAGTATAGTAATTGTCGTTCTATAGATCATATCTGCATAATATGGTTAATAATATCAGTTAGATTGATAATAATAAGAGTAAAAAGTATAGTAATTGTCGTTCTATCGACCATTTAAGCATAGTATGGCTAATAATATGAGTGAGATTGATAATAATAAGAGTAATAAGTATAGTAATTGCCGTTCTATCGATCAGATTTGCATAATATGGTTAATAATATGAGCTAGATTGATAATAATAAGAGCAATAAGTATAATAATTGTAGTTCTATCAATCATATCTGCATAATATGGCTAATAATATGAGTTAGATTGATAATAATAAGAGTAATAAGTATAGTAATTGTCCTTCTATCGATCACATAAGCATAATATGGCTAATAAAAAGAGTTAGATTGATAATAATACGAGTAATAAGTATAGTAATTGTCGTTCTATCGATCATATAAGCATAGTATGGCTAATAAAAAGAGTTAGATTGATAATAATAAGAGTAATAAGTATAGTAATTGTCGTTCTTTCGATCATATAAGCATAATATGGGTTATAATATGAGTTAGATTGATAATAATAAGAATAAAAAGTAGAGTAATTGTCGTTCTATCGATCATATAAGCATAGTATGGCTAATAATACGAGTTAGTTTGATAATAATAAGAATAAAAAGTATAGTAATTGTAGTTCTATCAATCATTTAAGCATAATATGGCTAATAATATGAGTGAGATTGATAATAATAAGAGTAATAAGTATAGTAATTGTCGTTCTATCGATCATATAATCATAATATGGCTAATAATATGGGTTAGATCGATAATAATAAGAGTAATAAGTATAGTAATTGTCGTTCTATCGATCATATAAGCATAGTATGTCTAATAATATGAGTTAGATTAATAATTACAAGAGAAATGAGTATAGTAATTGTCGTCCTACCGATCATATAAGCATAATATGGCTTATAATATGAGTTAGATTGATAATAATAAGAGTAATGAGTATAGTAATTGTCGTTCTATAGATCATATCTGCATAATATGGTAATAATGTCAGTTAGATTGATAATAATAGGAGTAAAAAGTATAGTAATTGTCGTTCTATCGACCATTTAAGCATAATATGGCTAATAATATGAGTGAGATTGATAATAATAAGAGTAATAAGTATAGTAATTGTCGCTCTATCGATCAGATTTGCATAATATGGCTAATAAATAGAGGTAGATTGATAATAATAAGAGTAATAAGTATAGTAATTGTCGTTCTATCGATCATATAAGCATAGTATGGCTAATAATACGAGTTAGATTGATAATAATAAGGGTAATAAGTATAGTAATTGTCGTTCTATCGACCACATAAGCATAATATGGCTAATAATATGAGTTAGATTGATAATAAGAAGAGTAATAAGTATAGTAATTGTCGTTCTATCGATCACGTAAGCATAATATGGCTAATAAAAAGAGTTAGATTGATAATAATAAGAGTAATAAGTATAGTAATTGTCGTCCTATCGATCATATAAGCATAATATGGCTTATAATATGAGTTAGATTGATAATAATAAGAGTAATGAGTATAGTAATTGTCGTTCTATAGATCATATCTGCATAATATGGTTAATAATATCAGTTAGATTGATAATAATAAGAGTAATAAGTATAGTAATTGTCGTTCTATCGATCATATTTGCATAATATGGTTAATAATATAAGTTAGATTGATAATAATAAGAGTAATCAGTATAGTAATTGTAGTTCTATCGATCATATAGGCATAATATGGCTAATAATATGAGTTAGATTGATAATAATAAGAGTAATACGTATAGTAATTGTCGTTCTATCGATCAGATTTGCATAATATGGTTAATAATATGAGTTAGATTGATAATAATAAGAGCAATAAGTATAGTAATTGTAGTTCTATCAATCATATCTGCATAATATGGCTAATAATATGAGTTAGATTGATAATAATAAGAGTAATAAGTATAGTAATTGTCGTTCTATCGATCATATAGGCATAATATGGCTAATAATATGAGTTAGATTGATAATAATGAGAATAATGAGTATAGTAATTGTAGTTCTATCGATCATATCTGCATAATATGGTTAATAATATGAGTTAGATTCATAATAATAAGAGTAATAAGAATAGTAATTGTCGTTCTATCGATCATTTAAGCATAATATGGCTAATAATATGAGTTAGGTTGATAAAAATAAGAATAATAAGTATAGTAATTGTCGTTCTGTCGATCATGTAAGCATAATATGGCTAATAATATGAGCTAGGTTGATAATAATAAGAGCAATAAGTATAGTGATTGTCGTTCTATCGATCAAATTTGCATAATATGGTTAATAATACGAGTTAGATTGATAATAGTGAGTGTAATAAGTATAGTAATTGACCTCCTATCGATCATATTTGCATAATATGGCTAATAATATGAGTTAGATTGATAATAATAAGAGTAATGAGTATAGCAATTGTCG
Organism: Megachile rotundata; assembly: GCF_050947335.1. Classification (NCBI taxonomy): domain Eukaryota; kingdom Metazoa; phylum Arthropoda; class Insecta; order Hymenoptera; family Megachilidae; genus Megachile; species Megachile rotundata. Next base: position 13,866 of record NW_027474099.1, on the reverse strand, counting down.
TTCTATCGATCATATAAGCATAATATGGCTAATAATATGAGTTAGATTGATAATAGTAAGTGTAATAAGTATAGTAATTGTCGTTCTGTCGATTATATGAGCATAATATGGCTAATAATATGAGTTAGATTTATAATAATAAGAGTAGTGAGTATAGTAAATGTCGTGATATCGATCATATAAGCATAATATGGCTAATAATATGAGTTAGATTGATAATAATAAGAGTAGTGAGTATAGTAATTGTCGTTCTATCGATCATATAAGCATAATATGGCTAATAATATGAGTTAGATTGATACTAATAAGAGTAGGAAGTATAGTAATTGTCGTTCTATCGATCATATCAGTATAATATGGCTAGTAATATGAGTTAGATTGATAATAGTAAGTGTAAAAAGTATAGTAATTCTCGTTCTATCGATCATATAAGCATAATATGGCTAGTAATATGAGTTAGATTGATAATACTAAGAGTAGTGAGTATAGTAATTCTCGTTCTATCGATCATATAGGCATAATATGGCTAATAATATGAGTTAGATTGATAATAATGAGAATAATGAGTATAGTAATTGTAGTTCTATCGATCATATCTGCATAATATGGTTAATAATATGAGTTAGATTCATAATAATAAGAGTAATAAGAATAGTTATTGTCGTTCTATCGACCATTTAAGCATAATATGGCTAATAATATGAGTTAGGTTGATAAAAATAAGAATAATAAGTATAGTAATTGTCGTTCTGTCGATCATGTAAGCATAATATGGCTAATAATATGAGCTAGGTTGATAATAATAAGAGTAATAAGTATAGTGATTGTCGTTCTATCGATCAAATTTGCATAATATGGTTAATAATATGAGTTAGATTGATAATAGTGAGTGTAATAAGTATAGTAATTGACCTCCTATCGGTCATATTAGCATAATATGGTTAATAATATGAGTTAGATTGATAATAGTAAGAGTAATGTGTATATTAATTGTCGTTCTATCGATCATATAAGCATAATATGGCTAATAATATGAGTTAAATTGATAATAATAAGAGTAATAAGTATAGTAATTGTCGTTCTGTCGATCATGTAAGCATAATATGGCTAATAATATGAGCTAGGTTGAAAATAATAAGAGTGATAAGTATAGTGATTGTCGTTCTATCGATCATATAAGCATAATATGGCTAATAATATGAGTTAGATTGATAATAGTAAGAGTAATGTGTATATTAATTGTCGTTCTATCGATCATATAAGCATAATATGGCTAATAATATGAGTTAGATTGATAATAATAAGAGTAATAAGTATAGTAATTGTCGTTCTATCGATCATTTAAGCATAATATGGCTAATAATATGAGTTAGGTTGATAAAAATAAGAATAATAAGTATAGTAATTGTCGTTCTGTCGATCATGTAAGGATAATATGGCTAGTAATATGAGCTAGGTTGATAATAATAAGAGTAGTAAGTATAGTGATTGTCGTTCTATCGATCAAATTTGCATAATATGGTTAGTAATATGAGTTAGATTGATAATAGTGAATGTAATAAGTACAGTAATTGTCGTTCTATCGATCATATTAGCATAATATGGTTAATAGTATGAGTTAGGTTGATAACAATAAGAGTAATAAGTATAGCAAATGTCGTGCTATCGATCATTCAAGCATAATATGGCTAATAATATGAGTTAGATTGAAAATAATAAGAGTAGTAAGTATAGTGAATGTCGTGCTATCTATCATATCTGCATAATATGGTTAATAATTTGAGTTAGATTGATAATAGTGAGTGTAATAAGTATAGTAATTGTGGTTCTATCGATCATATTAGCATAATATGGTTAATAATATGAGTTAGATTGATAATAATAAGAGTAGTGAGTTTTGTAATTGTCGTTCTATCGATCATATAAGCATAATATGGCTAATAATATGAGTTAGATTGATAATAATAAGAGTAATAAGTATAGTAATTGTCGTTCTATCCTTCATTAAAGCATAATATGGCTAATAATATGAGTTAGATTGAAAACACTAAGAGTAGTGAGTATAGTAATTCTCGTTCTATCGATCATTTAAGCATAATATGGTTAATAATATGAGCTATTTTCATAATAATAAGAGTAACAAGTATAGTAATTGTCGCTCTATCGATCATTTAAGCATAATATGGCTAATAATATGAGTTAGATTGATAATAATAAGGGTAATGAGTATAGTAATTCTCGTTCTATCGATCATATAAGCATAATATGGCTAATAATATGAGCTAGGTTGAAAATAATAAGAGTAATAAGTATAGTGATTGTCGTTTCAATCGATCATATAAGCATAACATGGCTAATAATATGAGTTAGATTGATACTAATAAGAGTAGTAAGTATAGTAATTGTCGTTCTATCGATCATATAAGCATAATATGGCTAGTAATATGAGTTAGATTGATAATAGTAAGTGTAATAAGTATAGTAATTGTCGTTCTGTCGATTATATTAGCATAATATGGCTAATAATATGAGTTAGGTTGATAATAATAAGAGTAGTGAGTATAGTAATTGTCGTTCTATCGACCATATAAGCATAATATGGCTAATAATATGAGCTAGATTGATAATAATAAGAGTAATGAGTATAGTAATTCTCGTTCTATCGATCATATAAGCATAATATGGCTAATAATATGAGTTAGATTGATAATAATAAGAGTAGTGAGTATAGTAATTGTCGTTCTATCGATCATATAAGCATAATATGGCTAATAATATGAGTTAGATTGATAATAATAAGAGTAATGAGTATAGTAATTCTCGTTCTATCGATCATATAAGCATAATATGGCTAATAATATGAGTTAGATTGATAATAATAAGAGTAATGAGTATAGTAATTGTCGTTCTATCGATCATATAAGCATAATGTGGCTAATAATATGAGTTAGATTGATAATAATAAGAGTAATAAGTATAGTAAATATCGTGCTATTGACCATATCTGCATAATATGGTTAATAATATGAGTTAGATTGATAATAGTGAGTGTAGTAAGTATAGTAATTGACCTCCTATCGATCATATTAGCATAATATGGTTAATAATATGAGTTAGATTGATAATAGTAAGAGTAATGTGTATAGTAATTGTCGTTCTATCGATCATATAAGCATAATATGGCTAATAATATGAGTTAGATTGATAATAATAAGAGTAGTGAGTATAGTAATTGTCGTTCTATCGATCATATAAGCATAATATGGCTAATAATATGAGTTAGATTGATAATAGTAAGTGTAATAAGTATAGTGATTGTCGTTCTGTCGATTATATAAGCATAATATGGCTAATAATATGAGTTAGATTTATAATAATAAGAGTAGTGAGTATAGTAAATGTCGTGATATCGATCATATAAGCATAATATGGCTAATAATATGAGTTAGATTGATAATAATAAGAGTAGTGAGTATAGTAATTGTCGTTCTATCGATCATATAAGCATAATATGGCTAATAATATGAGTTAGATTGATACTAATAAGAGTAGGAAGTATAGTAATTGTCGTTCTATCGATCATATCAGTATAATATGGCTAGTAATATGAGTTAGATTGATAATAGTAAGTGTAAAAGGTATAGTAATTCTCGTTCTATCGATCATATAAGCATAATATGGCTAGTAATATGAGTTAGATTGATAATACTAAGAGTAGTGAGTATAGTAATTCTCGTTCTATCGATCATATAGGCATAATATGGCTAATAATATGAGTTAGATTGATAATAATGAGAATAATGAGTATAGTAATTGTAGTTCTATCGATCATATCTGCATAATATGGTTAATAATATGAGTTAGATTCATAATAATAAGAGTAATAAGAATAGTAATTGTCGTTCTATCGATCATGTAAGCATAATATGGCTAATAATATGAGCTAGGTTGAAAATAATAAGAGTGATAAGTATAGTGATTGTCGTTCTATCGATCATATAAGCATAATATGGCTAATAATATGAGTTAGGTTGATAATAATAAGAGTAGTGAGTATAGTAATTGTCGTTCTATCGATCATATAAGCATAATATGGCTAATAATATGAGTTAGATTGATAATAGTAAGAGTAATGTGTATATTAATTGTCGTTCTATCGATCATATAAGCATAATATGGCTAATAATATGAGTTAGATTGATAATTATAACAGAAGCGAGTATAGTAATTGTCGTCCTATCGATCATATAAGCATAATATGGCTTATAATATGAGTTAGATTGATAATAATAAGAGTAATGAGTATAGTAATTGTCGTTCTATAGATCATATCTGCATAATATGGTTAATAATATCAGTTAGATTGATAATAATAAGAGTAAAAAGTATAGTAATTGTCGTTCTATCGACCATTTAAGCATAGTATGGCTAATAATATGAGTGAGATTGATAATAATAAGAGTAATAAGTATAGTAATTGCCGTTCTATCGATCAGATTTGCATAATATGGTTAATAATATGAGCTAGATTGATAATAATAAGAGCAATAAGTATAATAATTGTAGTTCTATCAATCATATCTGCATAATATGGCTAATAATATGAGTTAGATTGATAATAATAAGAGTAATAAGTATAGTAATTGTCCTTCTATCGATCACATAAGCATAATATGGCTAATAAAAAGAGTTAGATTGATAATAATACGAGTAATAAGTATAGTAATTGTCGTTCTATCGATCATATAAGCATAGTATGGCTAATAAAAAGAGTTAGATTGATAATAATAAGAGTAATAAGTATAGTAATTGTCGTTCTTTCGATCATATAAGCATAATATGGGTTATAATATGAGTTAGATTGATAATAATAAGAATAAAAAGTAGAGTAATTGTCGTTCTATCGATCATATAAGCATAGTATGGCTAATAATACGAGTTAGTTTGATAATAATGAGAATAAAAAGTATAGTAATTGTAGTTCTATCAATCATTTAAGCATAATATGGCTAATAATATGAGTGAGATTGATAATAATAAGAGTAATAAGTATAGTAATTGTCGTTCTATCGATCATATAATCATAATATGGCTAATAATATGGGTTAGATCGATAATAATAAGAGTAATAAGTATAGTAATTGTCGTTCTATCGATCATATAAGCATAGTATGTCTAATAATATGAGTTAGATTAATAATTATAAGAGAAATGAGTATAGTAATTGTCGTCCTACCGATCATATAAGCATAATATGGCTTATAATATGAGTTAGATTGATAATAATAAGAGTAATGAGTATAGTAATTGTCGTTCTATAGATCATATCTGCATAATATGGTAATAATGTCAGTTAGATTGATAATAATAGGAGTAAAAAGTATAGTAATTGTCGTTCTATCGACCATTTAAGCATAATATGGCTAATAATATGAGTGAGATTGATAATAATAAGAGTAATAAGTATAGTAATTGTCGCTCTATCGATCAGATTTGCATAATATGGCTAATAAATAGAGTTAGATTGATAATAATAAGAGTAATAAGTATAGTAATTGTCGTTCTATCGATCATATAAGCATAGTATGGCTAATAATACGAGTTAGATTGATAATAATAAGGGTAATAAGTATAGTAATTGTCGTTCTATCGACCACATAAGCATAATATGGCTAATAATATGAGTTAGATTGATAATAAGAAGAGTAATAAGTATAGTAATTGTCGTTCTATCGATCACGTAAGCATAATATGGCTAATAAAAAGAGTTAGATTGATAATAATAAGAGTAATAAGTATAGTAATTGTCGTCCTATCGATCATATAAGCATAATATGGCTTATAATATGAGTTAGATTGATAATAATAAGAGTAATAAGTATAGTAATTGTCGTTCTATCGATCATATAGGCATAATATGGCTAATAATATGAGCTAGATTGATAATAATAAGAGTAATGAGTATAGTAATTCTCGTTCTATCGATCATATAAGCATAATATGGCTAATAATATGAGTTAGATTGATAATAATAAGAGTAGTGAGTATAGTAATTGTCGTTCTATCGATCATATAAGCATAATATGGCTAATAATATGAGTTAGATTGATAATAATAAGAGTAATGAGTATAGTAATTCTCGTTCTATCGATCATATAAGCATAATATGGCTAATAATATGAGTTAGATTGATAATAATAAGAGTAATGAGTATAGTAATTGTCGTTCTATCGATCATATAAGCATAATGTGGCTAATAATATGAGTTAGATTGATAATAATAAGAGTAATAAGTATAGTAAATATCGTGCTATTGACCATATCTGCATAATATGGTTAATAATATGAGTTAGATTGATAATAGTGAGTGTAGTAAGTATAGTAATTGACCTCCTATCGATCATATTAGCATAATATGGTTAATAATATGAGTTAGATTGATAATAGTAAGAGTAATGTGTATAGTAATTGTCGTTCTATCGATCATATAAGCATAATATGGCTAATAATATGAGTTAGATTGATAATAATAAGAGTAGTGAGTATAGTAATTGTCGTTCTATCGATCATATAAGCATAATATGGCTAATAATATGAGTTAGATTGATAATAGTAAGTGTAATAAGTATAGTGATTGTCGTTCTGTCGATTATATAAGCATAATATGGCTAATAATATGAGTTAGATTTATAATAATAAGAGTAGTGAGTATAGTAAATGTCGTGATATCGATCATATAAGCATAATATGGCTAATAATATGAGTTAGATTGATAATAATAAGAGTAGTGAGTATAGTAATTGTCGTTCTATCGATCATATAAGCATAATATGGCTAATAATATGAGTTAGATTGATACTAATAAGAGTAGGAAGTATAGTAATTGTCGTTCTATCGATCATATCAGTATAATATGGCTAGTAATATGAGTTAGATTGATAATAGTAAGTGTAAAAAGGTATAGTAATTCTCGTTCTATCGATCATATAAGCATAATATGGCTAGTAATATGAGTTAGATTGATAATACTAAGAGTAGTGAGTATAGTAATTCTCGTTCTATCGATCATATAGGCATAATATGGCTAATAATATGAGTTAGATTGATAATAATGAGAATAATGAGTATAGTAATTGTAGTTCTATCGATCATATCTGCATAATATGGTTAATAATATGAGTTAGATTCATAATAATAAGAGTAATAAGAATAGTAATTGTCGTTCTATCGATCATGTAAGCATAATATGGCTAATAATATGAGCTAGGTTGAAAATAATAAGAGTGATAAGTATAGTGATTGTCGTTCTATCGATCATATAAGCATAATATGGCTAATAATATGAGTTAGGTTGATAATAATAAGAGTAGTGAGTATAGTAATTGTCGTTCTATCGATCATATAAGCATAATATGGCTAATAATATGAGTTAGATTGATAATAGTAAGAGTAATGTGTATATTAATTGTCGTTCTATCGATCATATAAGCATAATATGGCTAATAATATGAGTTAGATTGATAATTATAACAGAAGCGAGTATAGTAATTGTCGTCCTATCGATCATATAAGCATAATATGGCTTATAATATGAGTTAGATTGATAATAATAAGAGTAATGAGTATAGTAATTGTCGTTCTATAGATCATATCTGCATAATATGGTTAATAATATCAGTTAGATTGATAATAATAAGAGTAAAAAGTATAGTAATTGTCGTTCTATCGACCATTTAAGCATAGTATGGCTAATAATATGAGTGAGATTGATAATAATAAGAGTAATAAGTATAGTAATTGCCGTTCTATCGATCAGATTTGCATAATATGGTTAATAATATGAGCTAGATTGATAATAATAAGAGCAATAAGTATAATAATTGTAGTTCTATCAATCATATCTGCATAATATGGCTAATAATATGAGTTAGATTGATAATAATAAGAGTAATAAGTATAGTAATTGTCCTTCTATCGATCACATAAGCATAATATGGCTAATAAAAAGAGTTAGATTGATAATAATACGAGTAATAAGTATAGTAATTGTCGTTCTATCGATCATATAAGCATAGTATGGCTAATAAAAAGAGTTAGATTGATAATAATAAGAGTAATAAGTATAGTAATTGTCGTTCTTTCGATCATATAAGCATAATATGGGTTATAATATGAGTTAGATTGATAATAATAAGAATAAAAAGTAGAGTAATTGTCGTTCTATCGATCATATAAGCATAGTATGGCTAATAATACGAGTTAGTTTGATAATAATGAGAATAAAAAGTATAGTAATTGTAGTTCTATCAATCATTTAAGCATAATATGGCTAATAATATGAGTGAGATTGATAATAATAAGAGTAATAAGTATAGTAATTGTCGTTCTATCGATCATATAATCATAATATGGCTAATAATATGGGTTAGATCGATAATAATAAGAGTAATAAGTATAGTAATTGTCGTTCTATCGATCATATAAGCATAGTATGTCTAATAATATGAGTTAGATTAATAATTATAAGAGAAATGAGTATAGTAATTGTCGTCCTACCGATCATATAAGCATAATATGGCTTATAATATGAGTTAGATTGATAATAATAAGAGTAATGAGTATAGTAATTGTCGTTCTATAGATCATATCTGCATAATATGGTAATAATGTCAGTTAGATTGATAATAATAGGAGTAAAAAGTATAGTAATTGTCGTTCTATCGACCATTTAAGCATAATATGGCTAATAATATGAGTGAGATTGATAATAATAAGAGTAATAAGTATAGTAATTGTCGCTCTATCGATCAGATTTGCATAATATGGCTAATAAATAGAGTTAGATTGATAATAATAAGAGTAATAAGTATAGTAATTGTCGTTCTATCGATCATATAAGCATAGTATGGCTAATAATACGAGTTAGATTGATAATAATAAGGGTAATAAGTATAGTAATTGTCGTTCTATCGACCACATAAGCATAATATGGCTAATAATATGAGTTAGATTGATAATAAGAAGAGTAATAAGTATAGTAATTGTCGTTCTATCGATCACGTAAGCATAATATGGCTAATAAAAAGAGTTAGATTGATAATAATAAGAGTAATAAGTATAGTAATTGTCGTCCTATCGATCATATAAGCATAATATGGCTTATAATATGAGTTAGATTGATAATAATAAGAGTAATAAGTATAGTAATTGTCGTTCTATCGATCATATAGGCATAATATGGCTAATAATATGAGTTAGATTGATAATAATGAGAATAATGAGTATAGTAATTGTAGTTCTATCGATCATATCTGCATAATATGGTTAATAATATGAGTTAGATTCATAATAATAAGAGTAATAAGAATAGTAATTGTCGTTCTATCGATCATTTAAGCATAATATGGCTAATAATATGAGTTAGGTTGATAAAAATAAGAATAATAAGTATAGTAATTGTCGTTCTGTCGATCATGTAAGCATAATATGGCTAATAATATGAGCTAGGTTGATAATAATAAGAGCAATAAGTATAGTGATTGTCGTTCTATCGATCAAATTTGCATAATATGGTTAATAATACGAGTTAGATTGATAATAGTGAGTGTAATAAGTATAGTAATTGACCTCCTATCGATCATATTTGCATAATATGGCTAATAATATGAGTTAGATTGATAATAATAAGAGTAATGAGTATAGCAATTGTCGTTCTATCGATCATATAAGCATAATATGGCTAATAATATGAGTTAGATTGATAATAGTAAGTGTAATAAGTATAGTAATTGTCGTTCTGTCGATTATATAAGCATAATATGGCTAATAATATGAGTTAGATTTATAATAATAAGAGTAGTGAGTATAGTAAATGTCGTGATATCGATCATATAAGCATAATATGGCTAATAATATGAGTTAGATTGATAATAATAAGAGTAGTGAGTATAGTAATTGTCGTTCTATCGATCATATAAGCATAATATGGCTAATAATATGAGTTAGATTGATACTAATAAGAGTAGGAAGTATAGTAATTGTCGTTCTATCGATCATATCAGTATAATATGGCTAGTAATATGAGTTAGATTGATAATAGTAAGTGTAAAAAGTATAGTAATTCTCGTTCTATCGATCATATAAGCATAATATGGCTAGTAATATGAGTTAGATTGATAATACTAAGAGTAGTGAGTATAGTAATTCTCGTTCTATCGATCATATAGGCATAATATGGCTAATAATATGAGTTAGATTGATAATAATGAGAATAATGAGTATAGTAATTGTAGTTCTATCGATCATATCTGCATAATATGGTTAATAATATGAGTTAGATTCATAATAATAAGAGTAATAAGAATAGTTATTGTCGTTCTATCGATCATTTAAGCATAATATGGCTAATAATATGAGTTAGGTTGATAAAAATAAGAATAATAAGTATAGTAATTGTCGTTCTGTCGATCATGTAAGCATAATATGGCTAATAATATGAGCTAGGTTGATAATAATAAGAGTAATAAGTATAGTGATTGTCGTTCTATCGATCAAATTTGCATAATATGGTTAATAATATGAGTTAGATTGATAATAGTGAGTGTAATAAGTATAGTAATTGACCTCCTATCGGTCATATTAGCATAATATGGTTAATAATATGAGTTAGATTGATAATAGTAAGAGTAATGTGTATATTAATTGTCGTTCTATCGATCATATAAGCATAATATGGCTAATAATATGAGTTAAATTGATAATAATAAGAGTAATAAGTATAGTAATTGTCGTTCTGTCGATCATGTAAGCATAATATGGCTAATAATATGAGCTAGGTTGAAAATAATAAGAGTGATAAGTATAGTGATTGTCGTTCTATCGATCATATAAGCATAATATGGCTAATAATATGAGTTAGATTGATAATAGTAAGAGTAATGTGTATATTAATTGTCGTTCTATCGATCATATAAGCATAATATGGCTAATAATATGAGTTAGATTGATAATAATAAGAGTAATAAGTATAGTAATTGTCGTTCTATCCTTCATTAAAGCATAATATGGCTAATAATATGAGTTAGATTGAAAACACTAAGAGTAGTGAGTATAGTAATTCTCGTTCTATCGATCATTTAAGCATAATATGGTTAATAATATGAGCTATTTTCATAATAATAAGAGTAACAAGTATAGTAATTGTCGCTCTATCGATCATTTAAGCATAATATGGCTAATAATATGAGTTAGATTGATAATAATAAGGGTAATGAGTATAGTAATTCTCGTTCTATCGATCATATAAGCATAATATGGCTAATAATATGAGCTAAGTTGAAAATAATAAGAGTAATAAGTATAGTGATTGTCGTTTCAATCGATCATATAAGCATAACATGGCTAATAATATGAGTTAGATTGATACTAATAAGAGTAGTAAGTATAGTAATTGTCGTTCTATCGATCATATAAGCATAATATGGCTAGTAATATGAGTTAGATTGATAATAGTAAGTGTAATAAGTATAGTAATTGTCGTTCTGTCGATTATATTAGCATAATATGGCTAATAATATGAGTTAGGTTGATAATAATAAGAGTAGTGAGTATAGTAATTGTCGTTCTATCGACCATATAAGCATAATATGGCTAATAATATGAGTTAGATTGATAATAATAAGAGTAATGAGTATAGTAATTCTCGTTCTATCGATCATATAAGCATAATATGGCTAATAATATGAGTTAGATTGATAATAATAAGAGTAGTGAGTATAGTAATTGTCGTTCTATCGATCATATAAGCATAATATGGCTAATAATATGAGTTAGATTGATAATAATAAGAGTAATGAGTATAGTAATTCTCGTTCTATCGATCATATAAGCATAATATGGCTAATAATATGAGTTAGATTGATAATAATAAGAGTAATGAGTATAGTAATTGTCGTTCTATCGATCATATAAGCATAATATGGCTAATAATATGAGCTAGGTTGAAAATAATAAGAGTAATAAGTATAGTGATTGTCGTTTCAATCGATCATATAAGCATAACATGGCTAATAATATGAGTTAGATTGATACTAATAAGAGTAGTAAGTATAGTAATTGTCGTTCTATCGATCATATAAGCATAATATGGCTAGTAATATGAGTTAGATTGATAATAGTAAGTGTAATAAGTATAGTAATTGTCGTTCTGTCGATTATATTAGCATAATATGGCTAATAATATGAGTTAGGTTGATAATAATAAGAGTAGTGAGTATAGTAATTGTCGTTCTATCGATCATATAAGCATAATATGGCTAATAATATGAGTTAGATTGATAATAATAAGAGTAATGAGTATAGTAATTCTCGCTCTATCGATCATATAAGCATAATATGGCTAATAATATGAGTTAGATTGATAATAATAAGAGTAGTGAGTATAGTAATTGTCGTTCTATCGATCATATAAGCATAATATGGCTAATAATATGAGTTAGATTGATAATAATAAGAGTAATGAGTATAGTAATTCTCGTTCTATCGATCATATAAGCATAATATGGCTAATAATATGAGTTAGATTGATAATAATAAGAGTAATGAGTATAGTAATTGTCGTTCTATCGATCATATAAGCATAATGTGGCTAATAATATGAGTTAGATTGATAATAATAAGAGTAATAAGTATAGTAAATATCGTGCTATCGACCATATCTGCATAATATGGTTAATAATATGAGTTAGATTGATAATAGTGAGTGTAGTAAGTATAGTAATTGACCTCCTATCGATCATATTAGCATAATATGGTTAATAATATGAGTTAGATTGATAATAGTAAGAGTAATGTGTATAGTAATTGTCGTTCTATCGATCATATAAGCATAATATGGCTAATAATATGAGTTAGATTGATAATAATAAGAGTAGTGAGTATAGTAATTGTCGTTCTATCGATCATATAAGCATAATATGGCTAGTAATATGAGTTAGATTGATAATACTAAGAGTAGTGAGTATAGTAATTCTCGTTCTATCGATCATATAGGCATAATATGGCTAATAATATGAGTTAGATTGATAATAATGAGAATAATGAGTATAGTAATTGTAGTTCTATCGATCATACCTGCATAATATGGTTAATAATATGAGTTAGATTCATAATAATAAGAGTAATAAGTATAGTAATTGTCGTTCTATCGATCATTTAAGCATAATATGGCTAATAATATGAGTTAGGTTGATAAAAATAAGAATAATAAGTATAGTAATTGTCGTTCTTTCGATCATATAAGCATAATATGGGTTATAATATGAGTTAGATTGATAATAATAAGAATAAAAAGTAGAGTAATTGTCGTTCTATCGATCATATAAGCATAGTATGGCTAATAATACGAGTTAGATTGATAATAATAAGAATAAAAAGTATAGTAATTGTCGTTCTATCGATCATTTAAGCATAATATGGCTAATAATATGAGTTAGATTGATAATAATAAGAGTAATAAGTATAGTAATTGTCGTTCTATCGATCATATAAGCATAGTATGGCTAATAATATGAGTTAGATTAATAATTATAACAGAAACGAGTATAGTAATTGTCGTCCTATCGATCATATAAGCATAATATGGCTTATAATATGAGTTAGATTGATAATAATAAGAGTAATGAGTATAGTAATTGTCGTTCTATAGATCATATCTGCATAATATGGTTAATAATATCAGTTAGATTGATAATAATAAGAGTAAAAAGTATAGTAATTGTCGTTCTATCGACCATTTAAGCATAATATGGCTAATAATATGAGTGAGATTGATAATAATAAGAGTAATAAGTATAGTAATTGCCGTTC